>NW_009626045.1:35852-48523 GCF_000690535.1 Cariama cristata | reverse complement strand
AAAATCTTTCTTGGCCTGTGTTAACATTTTCACTTCTTACACTTAGACTATGTTCCCCTGGCCTTTTCTTTTTTCTTCTTTCCTCTTTTGATGCTAATTATTGCAATAGAGACCATAGCAGCAACCAGGCAGCAGAGCTGTAACCTGTGCAAACTCCGGCTGAATTCTGTATATCCACATAAGCCTGGGGAAATGGCACCTTCTTCCCACGACCCCGCTTCTGAGAAAACACTAAACCAACATAGACAGGCCTTGGTTTCTGCTCCTGTAACACATTTGCACCTGGTTCGCTATCAACAAGTGAAAAATGGAAAATAAACACAAACGTGGGTTTCCCTATAGTGGATCAAACAGGTCTTTGCTTCCCTCAGTGATTAGATGGGAAAACATATATTCACCAGCAGTTTTGAATGGCAGGTGCTGTGGGCATCAGCAAAACACTCCTTGCCTGCTGCTAGCTGGATGTGTAACCATTTAAGTCTCTTACTATGTGATAAACCACATGCAAGTTAAGAGGGAGGGGGAATATGCCAACAGCAAAATTGTATTTTCTTTTTTCTTTTTTTCCTAAATCGTGAAATTGAAATGCAAATAGCTGTTTGCTGTGCTGTAGATTTCCAAAGTTGCAGGGTGTTTCCAGGAATACTTGAGAGCCCCAGGACAGCAGCCAGGGCTGGGAGGAAGGGGCAGCTTCTTCTCAGAGCTTGCAGAAAGCCCAGCACTAATCATTCCTACTGCCTTCCCAGATTTTATTGTTATGCTTATCAACTCTTAACCAAAAATAACATCCTTTCTGCTTAATCTCATCACTTTCTTTTTCTGATTAGATATATTCCCTCTGTCTGTACAGATAATAGGACAAGCTGAGCCTGGAGTACAGTAAGAGAGGAGGAGAGAGTCACAAGTAAAGAAATAGTATCTTCAGCTTTTGCTAAGAGTAATAAGGTTGAAAGCTAAAAACAAACAAAAAATCTATTTTACCCTCTTTTGGAGACACAATCTTTATCTTTAAGGATAAGGATTTCCATCTACTAAAGAAATTCCCCAGGGGAGCCAGCGTGTTTCCTTTCAAGGGGAGACTTGAATCCCATACTGATCTTTTATTCAACAATTTTAATTCTTACCAAGTGATGCCGGAGTCCACATTATTTTACCTGATGGATATTTACACAGGAAGGTGCATGTTTCTCATTACAGCTCAAGAGAAACATCACATTCTTCCTAAAATAGACCCAAGCCAGCACCAGCTCCATCTTCCTCAACTCATGGATGCAGAACAATCTCGGATTTGGGCGTACAATTTCTTTGGGGTTTTTTTCTTGTTGGAAGCTGAATTTCTTGCTTTCTATAATGTATTAAATGTGTCCTGTCAATCAGATCTGCAACTGTGAGAAACCAGGGTGGCTCTACTTAGTCACTGGCGTGTGGCTGATTTGCATTTCACAACCATTTCGCACTTCACTTCCAGTCACCTGTAGGCATGTATGAACACACTTCCAGTGTCTCCATCATTGCTATGAAGCTGATTTTCAGAGAAAGTTTGAAATCTCTTCATCGCGTATCGAGTCACTGAACACATTCTTAGCTCCAGCAGAAGAGCTGGGTCGATAACCATGGATTCGCTACCCTCTCCTCATCAGTGCAGGCACAGTCTGGGCAGAAGTGGGACAGAAGCTTGTCGTTGTTCAATATGTTCAAAGGTAAGATGAGCCTAGTGGTACAAGCACATAGAAAACTCTGGAGCTCATAGGGTGACCTTGATCTCTTTGCTGAATCACCAAGCCAAGCAATGCCAAACCCCACAGCTGCTGGGTTTTTAAGCATGCTGTCACTGGGATCAGAACTGGGATTCCCCAACTCATGACCAAAAATACTACCAAATTGTAAGGACTTTTGGACATAGCCAGTGTGAAAACAGAGGACCACTGCTCTAGAGAAAAGCTGTTCTCCTCTCTCAGTACTTACGCTGGCTGTGCAGTAGACATCTATTCCCCTCAAAGGCACCAAGGTTCATTTGCTGTGATTTAGGGTCATGTTTGCTGTACACAAACACTTCTCCAGCCATTGGGAGCTTACAAAAATATTTGTGAGTTCGAGGATGGTACACATGCTAGCACAAAGATCTACCTGTGAAGGAAATGTCTCAGGAGAAGCACATTATTATTGTACTGTTTTTGAAAACATGCCTTATACAATAGGAGGCTGGACTCTGGTGGCCAATCACCAAATGTAAGTGCCAAATAAATTAAGGACGTGGCACACAAATGACCCATGAGCTGGCTGGGATGATTCAAAAGCTCCTTAAAAACACGTACGAGAACATGCTGGGGATCTGCTCCCACGCCACGGTTTGTGGTGGGGGTAGCACGGCACTGAACAGGTGCTCCCATCAACTCCATCCCAAGCAGCATCTCCTCTCCAGGTGGACTGAGACAAAGAAGCTGGGGAGAAGTCAGGAGCTGAAGCTGGGGATGTGCAAGATTTTGTCTGGGAGACAGGGAGTAATGGCAAGCTGGGGGGAGACCCTGCAATAAACCAAACTGTGGGAAGGGGACAATGCTCTTTGCTCCCACAGCGTCACCCAGAACCAAACCACCCCCTGAGGACTGCTCATAAATCCCACTCCAGCCCAGCTTCAGTCTCCAAAACATCTCTGGAGCAAAGAGCCCTGCTACCCGCTGTGCTATAACCAGACCTTGTCCTGGTGAGCTTGGCAGAACAGGCCCCCAGGAGCAAAATCAGACCACATTTCTCTTCCTGGCGTCCATCACAACCCTCTGAGAGATGCCCAATTCAGGGATCTTACAAGCCTTTCTTTTCCTCCAGAATTTGCTACGTGTGTTTGCTTTGGCCGCCTCACCCCAACCTCCTTTTCATTTCTAATTTTTGTATTCAATCACTTTACACACAGCAATTGGCTCGGGTCAGAGCACACACAGGTTCTCACTTGTTTCCCAGCTGAAGCCTTAGACCATGCAGTGTTCGGAGTCGCAAAGAGGAGAAAAATGGAGACAGAGAAGAAGTGATTTACAGACCCAGGTAGACACAGGACACAGCGAGTGGAGGGGCCTGGTTCACAGGGATGCTGGCCAGTGAGGTTCGTGGAGCTGGTCTGAGCTCTGCTTTTCTCAAATGGCTTTCTGTTGTCCACACAAAGGGACATCATGTTTTTTAAAAACCCCACCAAATCACAACTGCCAGCCAGAATACAAAATGCCATGTTATTCATGGTGGGTTTTTTCATTTGGGACTGGTTTTGACTGTTTTTTTCCTGTTGTTTATTACCAGTTGCGGTGCGTGCGTAAGCTGGTGTCGGCATGCTCTGGCGAAATGAGACATTGGTGGTTTGGTTTGTTTGCTCTTCTCCAGGAAATGTGGCTCCCTTGTGGCAGCCTGGTCCTGGCTCTCCCTCCTGCCTCATCATGTAAATGCAGAGTTGTGATGGCGTCTGTGCCAAAAGGTATTACAAAACCGGGCATAAGGGATGTGCCCAAGACAATACGGAGGATTGGGGTGAAGGTGGGCACACGGTCCAGCCCTTTGTCTCGGGTACAGCCTTTGTCCTCACACAAGGACAAGAAACTGTCTCATTGCCATGCAGGCTAATAAGGGAACCTTGAAGGGGTAAAGCCTTGAAGTGGTGGTCATCCATCACCATGCTCTGGGCCACACACTGCAGTGGGGCTGGGTGAAGCCACATAACTCAGTGGCAATTAACAGGTGCACTGAAGTTAGCTAAAGAATTAGATAACACCCTCCCTCTTTCCTTATTGCCTTGTAAAATGTCTACTACATGATGTTGCCAACTTTGTCATGTAGGATTTTATACTGTCGTCATAAACATCTGTACACCTACCTATAATGTCACCAATGTCCTTAGGACTTGGCTAAAAATCTTCAGGTCTCCTGGCTAAATTTGTTTCTCAGGATCTCTTTTCAATTCTGTTTTGACAGGTCATTTATAATTTAGCTCTATTACTTTTACAGCACTGAAATTATGAAATAAAACACTGCCAAAGACACACATCAGTTCTGGATGCTGACCAAACACAGCCCCAAAAGCATCTAGATCACTCAGGAAAGGCTCAGAAACAAGACACAGAGCTTGCCCCTGCTCTGGAGGAACTTCCCAACCTTCTCCTTTGCTCACCATCTCTCTAAATCTTGCGTCACAGGTAAAATCTTGTGTGATGAGCATCAAGAAAGCAGATGTCTTTTGAGAGGGAGAAGATCAGAGTCACCTGTGGTTGTGGTTGCCTGGCACTGGAGGAGTTAAACCCTGGTAGCTCCTCTGAGGGGCTGGAATCCACAAAGGTGTGCAAATGGCAGCCAGCCCCTCAGAAGTGCTGAGTTTGCCCAGGGGATGCTAAATTCCTGCCTCTCCCCATGCAGTTGACATCTCCAGCTTGCTGACTGCCTTCCCTCCCCTGCCTAACTGGGAGAGAGAAATGAAAATAAAGATGACTATGAAGCTGGAGAAAAACGCTGCTGCTGCCGCCGCAAAGGTGGTTCCTGGCAATGGAGGGTTTGCCACGTCACGGGACACTTCTTGGCTTCAGCCCTACAAACAGCTCCCACCGAGGCAGCCAGCAGCCTGCGAGGAGGAGGATGGAAAAGTACCAGTGAGTGCTGGCTTCCAGCCCTCCTCCTCGCGGGGGGAGCTTTGCAGACACCCCCCAACACACACACACACACACACACACACTCCTGGGCTGAGGTATTTAACACGGGGCTGTGGGAAGTGTGATGCTTTCGGAGGGCATGGGCCTCGGGGGTCACGGACACTGCAGTGGGAGTAGAGAGAGCGCAGGGGAGACAAGATCAAGTGATTTGGTCCTTTCAAAGGTGGCATTAGAAAAGGGTCTCCAGCTGGCCCGATTCCCACAGCTGATCCGCTGCCTGAGGAGGACAACAGAAGGGTCACTTGGACAGTCCCAGGATTTCCAAGCCTGTCTCCTGGCAAAAGAGTTAAATCTATAGGTAACTCTTACCAAACTCCAAGCCCAAGGACCAACAGATGCCCCAGAGATGACAGACTGGCTGATCTGAGAGCTGTCTGAATACTTTGCAGTCATGACTTAAAAACGGGAGGTGAGCAATTTATAATGAAGCAGTGTCACCAGCTGGCATGTGAAAAGCATTTCCTCTCTGTCAACGAGCAGGAGAGAAACTGGAGGAAATGATGTGAAACCAAATTTCATTTGCCTTTATTTATAAAATGTTTCCCCAGCTCAGCAGCTGAGCAGCTTCAGGACAGTTTTTGGGATCAAGGCTCAGAGCATGTCCCCTGAGCCAGCAGCAGCAAGTGCCTTAAGCCTTGTTTGCAGCGTGGCATGGATCAACACCTGAGTTAAGACTCATCCTAGTGTCAAAAAGCATGCCAAGGCAGCACGTGTGTATGAATATCAGCAGTGGAGGCATGCCCATATTTTCTCAAGCTGATGCTATGTAAGAGATAAGAAAATTCAGATCCTGTGTTTGTAGGCTTCATGCAGCCATGCAGAGGAAGAGAAACAGCTTTCCTCCTCTTCTGAATCTGATTTGCCCATTATCTCCCAGCTCCTGCCTTCCGGCCCAGGGAGTAATTGGGAATACAGATCTTTTTATAATTCACCTCCATAAGCATATGAGTCAGAGCTGCCGCCTTCATTTGCAGGTAATCACTCTAGTGAATGCAGCCACACTAGCTCCTTGTCTTTTAACATCCTTAGAGGGGGTCTTCGGAGTTTTAATGCTCTGGATCTGGATCAGCTCTCTCGGCTCATTATTTATGGCCGTTGCTCCCAACCTGAAGTGGGTCCCAAGCTCTCTGGTAAGGTGGAGGAGAGATCATTTCATTCCAAAGGAGTTTCTGGAAGTGTCACTGTCCTCCACACCACACAGCAGCATCCCGAACATTTAGCTTCATGATTTTCCTGTGAGTCGATGTCATAACCATCCCTTCCTTGCCTCCGCAGCTACCAGGGAGTAGCTCCGCAGCTACCAGCTACCCTGGGGCCTGTGCAAGTCACCCCACTCCGACGCAGGAAGACACTGTGCAAAGCATGTCCCTTCTGCCTGGGAAAGGGAAGGGGAAAGGTAACGGGTTGCATTGCTGCACAAGTGATAAATTATTACACTGGTTCTCCTTTTGGCTTTACTAGGCAGTAGGTAGTCAGTGCTTCGTTCATTCCTTGATTTTCATTACTCCTGTGCCTACCATCATCAATAATCTGAGTGCTCTGCTCTTCAAGGGCATTATCACCACATATCTGTGCTAGGGCAGTCCTGCCACTTCTCTTTTGTAATAAGAAATCAAGTTACTGAGCGCACAAGACTTGCCAGAGGTCACAACGTAGCCTCAGAAGCAATGCAAGGAACTGAAGGAAACTGTTACAGATCAACACTGTATTTCGCAGAGCATCCTTCCTCCTACCAGGGTGTAGGTAACCCATGGATGGACAGCACGACAATTTGTATCTCCCGCCAAGTGCCATGCACTTAATGCAATTTGCAATCTGACTCACACCGATCCTTAGCATCATTTATGGATGATTGTCTATTTGGAGCCAGTCAAGTTCCTCGTGTTATTCTTTTCCAGCATGAAAACTCATGGTTAGAGGGCCAAGTCACTCAAGGCCAAGCTGGGGAGGGAACTAAGAACGGTCAGGAGTCCCAGCATCTCCTGATCCCATCAGTGAGCCTGCCTTTGTCTCTGAAGATCCCAGCATGTGCGCTGTGGCTTGGTAACATGGGAGAGGAGGGAATTAGAAAACAGCACTCCTCACACCTCCAACCACCACCCAGAGCTTTCAGCTTTGCTAACTCAGGAGGACCAGCGATGTCTTTGTGAGATGCAGTGGATGGCTGTAGCCCGATTCTCTGCACTGGCCGAGTGCAAGGCTGCATTTAGATGACACAGATAACAGTTTAACTCCAGGTAACAGTTTAACTCCCGCTTAATTCAGTTAATGGATTCAACAGCAGATATCTGTTGAGTTCTGCTGGGAAAAATACAAAAGCAGCAGGCACAGGAGCCTGTTGATTTAGGAAAGGTGACAGGGAGAAAACAGCTGTCCAACCAAGCTGGGGAGCATGCAGCAAAGTGCACGGCCCTCTCTGAGCCTTGTTAAACAAGGGTGCTCTGTGCAGGGAGAGCTGCAGGACTTCCAGTTCTTCCAGAAGTCCAGGTCCTGAGTCGCTGTTCCCTGCCAGATGCCTGTGGTCATCAGCTCCAGGGCACTGGCAGCCAGGACAGGATGACCAGAGCTGCCTCTTCTCTCCGCAAATCACAGAGTTATGCAAATTTCTCACTGGCTTAACAAACTGCTTTAAATTAAACACAGGTCTCTTTTTTACCTGAAGGTTGCAATGCCATCCATGCTACCACTAAGACCAAGAGTGTATGTTACATTCCTGCCCTCTTTATCCATGGTCTGAAAGAAAATAATGGCCAACAGGCAGAGCATCCTCGCTAACCCAGCTTGTACCCTAGGTCCACACAGTCCCCAGCATTTATGTTTAGCATCCAGAAATCCAGCTCCGTGCACTCCCACGCTGTTTTGCTGATGAATCTTAGCCTTCTCCCAGAGAGCTTCCTCCTGCCATCATTGGCAGGTACCCTGGGTTTATGTCCTCTTTGGTACCTTCAAAGCCTAAGCATGAGTGCTGTGTTAGGGCCACTTCTTGCATTCCCATAGTATCTCTCCTGCCTTCTTCACACAGGCACTGTTTAATGAAACTGCCCTAGGACCCCTGTAAAGTTCTGGTGAAGAGCATCAGAAGCCTTGGCCATTTTCACGCAAGAGCCTTGAAGTGTACCCTATTGGTTTAATTTCTGTTCCCAACTTTTCTGAAGAAGGGGGGGTTTACCTCCTCTCCAGCCAGAACAGCTCAGGACAGCTATTATCTGAAGCCCACCGTTGTTTTTATGAAGATTAACCACCAGTTGCTGGAACAAATGCCTAACAGCTGGAGCAGGGCCCAGAGAAAAGACAACCTCCATAAAATCCCTCTCTACACCTGATTAGAGCTCAGCAGGCTTTTCTACTGAGACACTAATGCAATCCTTCACCTCAAAGAGGGGCATTTCAATAGCCTGAAGTGCCTTGGTTAGTGAATTAAGCACTGGACTGGAAACAAGATTCCTGCTTTTCAGCCCAGAGCCTGTGTGCAGCTTTAGTCCCATCCGTTAAAGCCATTGAGTCAGTTTTTCATGAGTTTCTATAGAGGGGCTGCTCTTGGGCACGTCTGCGCTGCCAGTTATCCCAGGTAGCTTTAAATGAGTTTGCACAAGTGCTGGAAAGAACCTAGCCCTAGATCTCCAGTTTTCTGTGCTGCGGATTCAGCCCGCTCCTCCGCAGCAATGAGCCAAATGCCGGGCTCAGCCCAATGAGGCTGGGGCAGGAGGGAGCAGGAGGGTCCCAGTGCATTGGATGTCACTGGGAGAGATGTCCCACCACTCCACTCAGCCCACAGATTTGCATCACTACAGGCTGGGGTTTTGCCCTGCTCTGTGCTCTCTGGTCAGATAAGAGTTACCTTAATTTGATGTGCGAGTGCAGTAATACAGACATGCCCAAACTCTGCTGCCTACTGTGCCTCCAGTTCCCCACCCCAGACATACAGCTGGCCAGGAACGCGCTTCTCCAGCCAACTCATCTTTGATTGAATCTGAAAATCTTTTTTCTCACTCCTGCTCTCTCTCTGCTGGTGTTTTTCAGTCCCACTGGGTGCTGTTGCTTATTGTTGTAGTTTAACCCCAGCCAGCAACTAAGCATCATGCAGCCGCTTGCTCACTCCTCCCCACTCCCAGCGGGATGGGGAGGAGAATTAAAAAAAGAGTAAAATTCGAGAGGTGATATAAGAACAGTTTAATAACTAAAGTCAGCTAAAACATAATACTAAAAAAAAAAAGGAAATTGTAATAATAAGGATAAAGATAATAATAGTAATTGTGATTGTAATGAAAAGGAATACAACAAAGAATAAAACCCCAGAAAAGACAAGTGATGTGCAATGCAATTGCCTACCACCCGCTGACTGATGCCCGAGCAGTGATCTCTGAGCAGCAATTGGCCCCTCCTGGCCAGCTCCCCCAGTTATATACTGGGCATGACACTCTATGGTATGGAATATCCCTTTGGGTGGTGCAGGTCAGCTGACCTGGCCGTGCTCCCTCCCAGCTCCTTGTACACCTGCTCGCTGGCAGAGCATGGGAAACTGAAAAATCCTTAACTTAGGATAAGCACTACTTAGCAACAACTAAAACATCAGTGTGTTATCAACATTATTCTCACACTAAATCCAAAACATGTTGTACCAGCTACTAAGCAGAAAATTAACTCTATCCCAGCCAAAACGAGGACACTTATGGAACGGTCTCTGACATCTGAAACGAAATACGGAGGCAGCACAGGCCCTGCAATGAGGATCTGTGAGTCTCCAACAGTAGCAGGTTGGCAGCTTCTCAGAAGACAGCGCTAGCACTCACTCCAGGACAGAAAATTCTGTCTGAGTGTGTTTGAGGTCAGTCTGCTCTGAGCTGTGTCAAGCATCCCGTTGAGGTCTCAGCTCTTATTAACCGGTTCCTTCATTCCCCTGCAGCTCATGGTCATGCCTAGAAAGGAAACCTCTTTCTCTGTCTTTACATACTGAAGTTCCCTCAGCAGGAGCTCAGTGCAGCACAGACCAAGGCTCCATCAGGAGGTCAGATCCAGGCTGGGAAGGCAAATGTATTGCTGTCCGGAGAGCCAGAAGCTGTTATAGCAGACCAGTCACTTCTTCATCCAGCCTCATAAATCTCTCATGTCGTCTCTCTTTTGCTATATTGAAAAGTGACCACTTATCCTCAATCCACCCAATCTCTCTCAGCTGGTTTCTAATCCTGGCTCTCTGATGTTGATCTTGGGGCAGAAGTTTCCCATCAACTCTCTCCAGGCTTGCTGCTTTGAGGGAACTTAAAATAATTGATTTGTTATTTCACATTGTACACTTATATTCACTTGCTAAGTGTTTTTCAAACGACCTTCCACCTCAAAGCTGGGTTTCCAAAGGGGTCCTTGGGTAACTCCTTGTCATGTAGCAAGGGGGTAGTTTTCCTCCTGTGCTCAAGGTGCCTTCCTGGTTCAAGTTACGCAGGCAAGACAAAATTAAGGTGCCTTAGTTTGTTTTGACACTGTCGGAGAAGACAAGAGTGAGAGAGCTTGGCCTGGCCAGCAGTGGGAGGCAATGCTGTCAGCATCCGCTCAAATAAATGGCAGGGAGTGTGATGGACTCTTACTCCGAGTGTACTTGTGGCTAGGGACTACCAGCCTTTTGCTAGTGCAGTGATCGTGTACCTGGCCCAGGTATTTGTGGAGGCAGGGATGCCACCTGAAACCAGTACTGTGGTCTGTGAGGTCTGTGAGGAGGACCCCCAGCGTGTGGAGCAACACCGAGCCCAGGCAGTAGGAAGGGAGCATGCTTTGAGTCACTTTTTTTTTCTAGATCTCCCTTTCCCACCACTTGTGCTGCCCTGTTTTGCTCTGGTGGGTGCTCTCTTCTGCGTGTGGTGTGCCACACGCTGCATGGCTGTGGCAAAGGCGTTGGACCACTGGCTTTCTTAAACTGGAGACATGCCAGTAGCTTATTTGCCCACCTCAGCAAAGAAAGCATTAATGTCACAAACTAACCTCAGCACTAACGGACACGGAAAATTGGCAGGGAAGAGAGCAGCATAATTGCAGTGGCCGAGGGAGCATGGAACGGCACTGCCCGGAGACACACATCAAAGGAAAATCCCTGCCGACCTGCCTGGCTCTGCCATCAGCCCTGCTTCCCCCCTCCATCTTTTGTCTCCTACCCTGAGGGTACCATGAGCCAGAGCGTGCCTGCCAGCCCTCCACCTCTGCATCCAGACTGGAAGGTAAACAGTGTGGCTTTAAATGAGGGAAGAGTGGCAATGAAGAGACCAATGTCGCCTAAGTGTCTCACGGGCTGCCAGGGACACGTGCTGTCCTTCCTCGCACCCCAGCCTCCTCCCCACAAGCTGAGCAGTGTTGAACAGAGAAGCCTGTTTGGGGACAACCAGGGCAGTGACTTTTCCAGGGCTGGCATGTGTCAGGGGACAAAGATGGGAGCCACATACAGGGCAAATGGAAAAATCCAACCAGCTCACCGTGCTAATGGCTAATGGTGGGTTATTCTTGGCCACCCTTCCCCTGTACCAAACAGAAGTGCTGTAAACACTGTCCCAGAGCCTTCCTTGCCTCCTGGTACTGCTTCCCAATGAATCCACATCCTGAGTTTCAGGCAATAGATTAGTAATGGGTAGAAATACTCACATACTTACTCCAATTCCCAATGCCCAGGTTCTCCTTGGTCAGCAGAGGCTAGAGGTGTGCCGTGTCCCTCAGGGCTGTTCTCAGACCCAGCAGTACCACTGCATCGCTGTCACTTGTGACCGATGGGGTTCACCAGGCAGATCCTGCCCTTCTAAGCCCAAGTACCTTTCCAGTCCCACCGGGCTAACCACCAGGCAATGCTCCTCCTTGATGTCTAACAGTAACCACCACAAATATGCTTCACTCATCTCCTAAGCACAGTAGGAAATAAACAGCCACAGTATATTTGTGCCTTCTGTAGAGCTGCTGTTGTAGAGCTGGCACATGTAAATACAGAGGGACATGGGTTGGGAGCCAGGGATGTGCACAGAGAAATGACCTTCTGGATTGGAGATAGGACAGAAACTTCAGGAGAGCAGCAGGGATATTCCAGCACGGAATATTAGGCAGGGAAAGGTACAAAGTTGAAGATACTTGGGCTTAGGCAGACAGGATCTGCCTGGGGCTTCACTTTCCTCCTTGCCACAGTCTGGATTTTATCCAGGTTTTGTTTCCCTGCCTTCTTTCCTTCCTCTTGACTTCCCTGTCTCCAGCAGCTGATTCAGAGACAGCCTTCAAACTCAGCCTCCTCAGCTCCTCCATACAAGCAGTACCCAGCACCAAGGGAGGACGTTTGCCTGCCTCTTGCCACACGGCACATGTAAAGACGGAGGGGACGCAGGCTGGGAGCCAGGGATGCACACGGAGAAATGGCCTTCTGGATTGGAGACAGGACAGAAACTTCAGGGGAGCCGAAGGGATATTCCAGCAGGGAATATCAGGCAGGGAAAGGTACAAAGTCCAAGAGAAGAAGAAAGGAGATGAGCTCCCAAGAAAAAGGGGTGGGCACAATTTGGATGTAGTGCTGAGTGACTTGTGTGCTTTGTTTCACCTCCATAGTCCTCCATGCTCAGCACCCCTAACTTTGTGTCCTCTGGCCAAGCACCACCATATAGCTAGAACAAGACAGTGCGGCAGCTGAGGCGACACTTAAAGAACTGAGCAGCTGTTGAATTACTGAATTATCCAGGTGCTGCCAGCCCACTTATGGAGTAATTAAATATACCAATGCCCCTGTCGAGGATGAGGAGACCAGGTCATGTCACTTTGCCTGCAAGGTTAGTGACATTGCTGTGAATATAACCCAGGAGTCCTGGCTGCCGGTCCCTACGTTAACCACCAGGCAATGCTCCTCCCTAATGTCTAATAGCAACCACCACAAATATGCTTCACTCATCTCTTAAGCACAGGAGGAAATAAATGGCCACAGTATATTCATGCCTTCTGTACAGCTGCTGTTTAGTTCTGGCGTTGCCCTCAGGTAACCTG
>NW_009626045.1:17926-35821 GCF_000690535.1 Cariama cristata | reverse complement strand
TGGCTCTTGTAAGGCACCCAAGACATCATTGGCCACAAAATGATGTAAGCTTTAAAAATGAAGTGAGCAGCAACAATAAGGAAGACAAACCAACCGGCAGCGAGCACTTCGTTTTCATAGGGAAGAGCAGGATTTGCAAGCAGAAGAGTCTAAATGCTGCTTCTCCTGCCTGGGAACAAGTGTACCGGGCCACTGTAGGGCTATCTGTAGGCAGCTAAATATGTGTAAAGCAGAGATTTTTAACACGGCCCTGGGAAAGGCTGTGCACTTCACGACTCTACTTTTAAAGCAGGAATAATGGTACTTCTGTGTGTCACAAGTTAAAGTGACATCTCAGCATGGGTGGAGAGCTCAGACAGATCAACAGTAGGTGCCATGCAATAAGGTAGTAACACGGGTCTCATGGACACATGAGTCCTCTACTCCCCGTATAAGTTTCCCTCAAACTAGAGTGAAACAGAAACCCAATATCTTCCTTTTCAGGGATCTCACTAAGCCCAAGGGATCCAAAAATCCCAACAACAGCAAAAGACCTAAATAACGTCATGCTTCACTCACACAACTCTCTTTTTGGAGGGAAACACGGACACACACAGGTACAGCAAGGACCACCAGGGAACTGAGAACTCTAGGAGAGGCAGAGGTCCCAGTGATGGGTTTCATGGAAACACCCAGAGAGAAAGAGGTCTATGGTGGGTTTATCACTAGAGTATGGACAAGACTGAGCAACTTGAATCCGTCTTGGGAGGTTTTGCACTAAAAGAGCTGGTGTTATCTGCGGAGTGGGATCAGTAAGTGGAAGAAGCAGGCAAGAGCTCTTACAGTATGTTGGAGAGGTCTTCAAGATAGAAGGACTGGCTGGTTCTACCAACTGGCAGAGGGCTGAAATTGAGTGGATTTAGCTGAAGGAGAGACCAAGGTTTTTGACACTGAGGAGTAAGTCAGGCTCTTGGTCCTTGCTCTCCTCCCTCCATAGGAAAGGTGCCTCACCCCTGCGCTCCACACCTGACCACCCAGGCCGGCAGCCTGCAGCACTCACGGGGTCTGGGGGAGGGAAGCAGGGAGCATCACGGCCCACGGTAGCTTAGTTTAATCCCAGACCCTGATGCACACGCTGCCCTCCTGAACAGTTTCTTTCTTGCAGCTTGAACACTCCACATTGTCCTTCCCCACCATTTTGCAGGCAAGGTCCTTCTCCTGGTTGCTGGTGTTAACACAGGTTTCCCTTGTTCTGTCCCTTGAAATTTCCAGTAAAGCGCCTTTAATACAATCTCTCTGTGGCTGCTCTAATTATGTGTGAAATATTTTTTCCCCCCATAAACCAAAGAAAACAAATCAACACAGTAAGATCCTTTCTCTCAGGCTGTTTGGCAGGTCTCACGGTCTTCAAAAAAGTTACCCAAGGTCCACACAGTCTCTGCTGTCTTTTCACAACAGCTACTTTTGGGTTCCTGTAACGGGACCCAACAAAGGAAAGGGTAAAACAAATCACAAAGTCCTGAAAGGCTGTTTTCCCACCTGAATAGTCCCAAGCCAAAGGACAGGTTGTCTGCTGAATGGCAGAACGTGTGTCCTCCGTGCCAGGACTGTTTCTGAATGGAGGCGTGTGGGGTAGGGCGACAGCAATCAAGGATCCTTTAAAGGCAGGGATGGGTCAGTCAGTCCTTTATTCTCACAAAGGCCAAGATGCATTCACGGTATTCAGGAAGACAAAGGGAATTTATTTTGTTTTCTGAAAACAAGGGACTGTTCATCTGCTCCCCACATCAGTACATCTCAACACCTTGCGCCTCCGTCCCTGGGAAGCAGCCAGGTGCACACACAGCCCTGCCAACACGGCTCGGTCATAACCTACGGACCCTGTGCCCTTCCCAGTGCTCCTCTGCCGGCAGCCCAAGACTCTCTGCCTGCACCTCCATCCTGCCCCGCACCAGCCCTGCTCCAGCCTGGCTCTCCTTGGGGCCCCGTCCCCAGTGTTCCAGGGTCCTCACAGCCCTCACTACCTAGTGCAGGATTTCCTTGTTCTGTTTAATTCTGCTCTGGTTTATTGCTTTCCTCTTTGCAATCCTCAGTTGCGGCCCAGTTCCGGTTTCCCTTGCCGTGGCTCTTGCTTTTGCTTGCCATCCGGGCCATGGAACCGGCCTTTTCTAATAGTGCTTGGGAAAAGAGAGTCCAGGGAGCGAATGATCTTCAAAACAAAGCATGGCTGTCACTCCTTCCACACAGGGGAGTATTCTGAAACCTTTTTTTCCAAAACCAATACTAAGCACTTACCACTTAAGGGAACATTATCCCCATATTTAGGACTTACTTGAAACACCACAAAGAAAGAAAGAAGGGAAGGAGGTCAAGCTTAGATGCTATGGGAGCAGTAGTCTTGGGCTTGTAACTATGCCAGGTCTGTTACTCATCTGAAGGGTCTTTGCATTATGACAGGTTCAGGCTCCTCGCCCATTCTTTCTGAGGTGGCTGGTCCCCTCCTGGGGACAGTGACGTTACTCTTGCAGCCTGCCATCAGCATCATTACGTCAAGGCTTGGCTTCTTGCCCGTTGCAGGGCTGTGAGATTCACGTCACCGTTAACTCGGCCCTCCAAGGAAGCGACGTTTTGACACGGTGACTGCGCTGGAGCAGCATTATTCCTTCACAGACATCAAGGCTCTTCCCCCATGCCCTCAGGCAACTCTGCCAGCGCATCAAAGCCAATTCACAGATGCATTTTGCCGAAGCAGAAACACCACCGCATCAAAGCAACGCTTGCTGTCTGCTTCTCTGAAGAACAGTATAGATCTCACCCAAAACTCAAAGGGGCAGATTAGGGTTGTGAGTAGAGCCATCCCACTTTCGCCTCCCCCAGCCTCACAGGGCAGGTCTGGTCGGGGGCTCCTGCAGTAGCCCCAGCCCCGGGTGTCCCAGGCTGAGCCCCAAGCAGCTGCCCCAACCCTGCGCACAGAGGCTTGTTTCTGGAAAAGCTGCAGCTGGCAGGGTCCTTCCTACTTCACAAATATTGACACGGAGATCTCTGCATCCTAGCCGAGGAATAACATTTTCAGGGAGTCCTCGATCTGCAGAGCTTCTCTGTTGAACAGGGGGGTATTTGGATTTTAGTCCTTTGCTCTCCTCTCTGCTGTAGCAACTCCTCAGGTTGACCTGTCCAACCCTGACCCAGCTTCAGGCACCAGGAACCTCTGGAGAGCCCACAGAAATGCCTCCTGGAGGTGCAGCCACCACTTTGCAGGCCAATGAGGGATGTTTCACAAAAAAGTACAGATGCCAGGAAGCAGCAGTTGTCAAAGAGAGAGCTGTTAAGAACTCTGAGCACAATCCCAGCTGGGTTTTTAAGAAAGCAATAGCAATCAGTAAAGTAGAAGCGTACAAACTGCTGGGAAGGTGTCTTGAGGACTTCTCCCCTGCATCCTTACTTGGTCCAGTACTTGGCAGTGAGTGTGGATCTAATCCCAGCATGGATGCAAAAACCTAGGGCAGTTTAAGATGTTCTCTCCTAACACAAGCACAAGCCAAGGCAAGTTTTTCTTACGAGCCACACGACATATGCCTCACCCCAGGCTCAAATATCTATTGTTCATCTCATCAGCCTAGAAACTCAACAGAGGACACAGAGAGACATCAACATGTGGTGAAGGACTCAGCTGCAAAGAGTTAAGGAAAAGGAGGAGGTTGTCTGGAAATGTGTTTGGTGATGGAGAACCGTACGAGTATCCCTCTAAATCTGGACTCTCCTCAGAGAGCCACTCCAGCGCTGGGGAAGGATGAGAGGGTCACAACCTGCTCTCCAACCATGGGTTTTTTAATGGAAGGTTTGATCTGCGCCCCTGAGTACTCAGAGCTAAAAGGTGAGGCAGGTTATATCTTCCACTGGCAGAAAAGGATGAGGGATGCTACTAGGAGTAACTCTGAGGATATTTCTGGGCCTTCTGAATTAAAACTCCAGCTCCACCTACCTGCCCTACAATCCAGACAGAGAAATGTCCTCTCTTCTGCAGCAAACAAAAAGACACATCTGCTGAAGACTGAAAAATAAGGAGTGAAACACTGAAACCAGAGGATAAGGTTTTGTAGGTAAATAAACCAAGAAAGAGAAAGACTAATAATAAATGTAAGAGAAGTGGAAGGAACAAACTGCCAACTCACTGTCAACCCTAGGGTTGGATAATTTATCAAGGTCTCCATGTGCCACGTCTGGAGAAGCCCCCTGCACTCTTCTCCTTCCATACCAGTCTGCTGCTGAGCTCTGATGGCTCAAGCGGGAAAAGGGCCGGTTGCAGATAGCAATGTGCATCAGTGATCTTAAATCCATACCTGTTATACGCGGGTCCCTATAAATATTACTGTTGAATTGTGGAGCTTTTAGTGGGATTTGGAGTTTGAGATTGACTTTTTTACAACATTTTCTTATTTGCCAGCATGAAACCTGTTTCACTTGCAAATTAGGAACTGAGATATAAATGGGAAAGGGAAAATGAATACTCTGGGGTGGGACTGAGAGGGTTAAAAGGCTCAAGGGGATTCTTGTGTTAATGGGATGACAGAAAAGGCTGACCTTCAAAAGATGAGCGTACACCTCTTGCTGAAGGACTGAAAACCCGTTTAACTACAGTAAGAAAAGTCCACTGCCTGCTGTGAATATTCTTGGACTTTCTGCTTAAAAAATTACCTCTGGGCTGTTGCACGCCAATGAAGCCAAGCCTGTCTGAGATCTCCTTATTTATCAGCTGAAGCTGTTCAGCCTGGAGGATTCCTGGAAAGCGGAAAGCTCTTTGCAACCGAGCGCCTTGGCCTAGTCCTCTGCAAAGACTTTAAAGCTGCCGGCACAATGGCCATGACCTTCTGAGGGGGAGATACATAAGATGTTCCTTCTAGCTCCTAGGAGGAAGCCTTTCTCCCTCCAGAAATAAGTGACTCTGGGTGAGGAGCAACTCATCCACATCTCAGCACCGAGATGCACAGGTTCATTCCACCTGTTTCTCAGCAAGACCGGCCAGAGAACAAGCCGTACCCAGAGCTGTCAAGCAGCCCCTTCCATGGTGGCAGGCAGGCTGTCGTCGCTTCACTTGAGCTTCCTTTTCACCACTGTCAAATCAGCTCAAATATTTCTTTGTGGTGGGGCATTAGTACCCTCATGTCAAAAGTCTCTCCAGTGACCTCTCCCACCTCCAAAGCAGCCAAAGAGCCTGACACAGCCCACCGAGGTCAGAGAAGCTCTTTGAAGAAGGCAGACGAAGTTACACCTGCTGCCGGACCCTATTTGCTGCCTGCTCTTCGCACGCTCGCATCCCCTCCCTGCCTCTTCCTCACTGAGTTCAGACAATCAAATACCTTTCATTGGAGCAAAACAAATGCCACAAAAGCCTTGTTCAACAAAAAAAAAAGCAAAGAAAGTAAAAGGAAAAACTCTCTGCAGAATTTCCCCTGAGCATCCAATTTCACTGTGGGTCAGGGAGACCTCTGGGCTTCCCCTCTGCCATGCCGGTGCGCGGTGAGAGGCGACCAGCCCTGCTTCGGAGCCCAGCATCGGCTGAGTGTGCACAGCGTACGTCACCTCTGCAGCCAAAGCAAAAGGGTGCGAGATCATAAATATCCAGCCCAGCAAACCTGTCGGGCTTGACGTAATCTCTCCGCCAGCTTCCAAGGTCAACAGTGACCTGTTTATACTGCGCGAGGCGAGAAAAGGCATTCTGGGAGAAAAGCAAACAGAGGAGATGTCCTATGCCCATACAAAAAGTGCTGTATTCCTGTGTTGCTCTGTCCCAGGCTGGGAGGAACATAAAATTAGCACTGTTTTCATTCATTCATTGTATAAATATTCAGCATGGTGCCCACCCCCATTTTTCCTTGCTGAGCCTGCAAGTCTCCATCAGGGAGGCTGGAAGGGGGGCGAAGTTAGGTTCAGTCCAAGCAGCTGATTAACAAGGTGAGGTGAGGGCATGCATATGTGTAAAAGGGGAAAAAAGGAGAAAGGGAGAGCTGGGGGTTGTGTTCGAAGGCAAGAGGTGTGCGAGGGGAGCATGCACGGGCAGGGAGATGTGCACAGCATCGCCCTGACCAAGGGAGAGATCCGCAGCGTGCCTCCTGGATAAAAGCCATTTCACCATCACCCGGGGCTGGCCAGGAAGGCCGGACACGTACCGCACACTCTGAGCATGGAGCTGCGCAGCGGGAGGGACAGCAAGTCCCTTGTGCGACGGGGACACCGTGGATGGGACCTGACAAGTCATACAGTCACGTCTCGGCCGATTAACAGCCCCGTGCAGCCCTACCAACCCGGGCTTCAGCCTCACCACTGCCCACTCCCCTCACTGAGGAGGTGTCAGCCCTTCCCTGCACCCCAAAAGCCCCAGACAAATGCAAAAGGAAGTTTCCCTGGGGTGCCCTCGACAAGCACAGAGGGATGAGGAGCCCCAGGGCACCAGCCATGCCCTCTGTGTGCCAAGGCCCAGCCCAAATGGCAGTGTAAACCCTAACACTGCGCATGTTTAGAGCCCATTCCCCCCGGACCCTCCCTTCACACCCTGCCTGTCGCCATCCAAGGGTGGAGACGAGATGCTGGGCAGCCAGGATGAGCACAAGAGACTTCATCTCGGCCAGCCTGTGCTGCCCAGTGCCAAATCCGTGACCGGAGGTGTCCATCCCCGCTCCCTCCGTACAGCCCTGTTGAGCAATTGGAAAGACACCGAGAGGACAGGAGAAGCAAAAAGAAGAAAATATTTTTTAAAAAATCCACTACCAAACAAACGCCGGTTTGTGCACACCATCCCACCCACCAGCCTGGGCTTCTATTTTTATCAGGTGATGAACAACCCACAATATCGGGGTGAGCCCCGCTGTTTACGTCTGCCGGCGCGGGGACGGCCACCGCGAGCAGAAGGCAGCTCATTCAGTGGGAGCTGGAGTGTCCTGGTCGCTGCAGGTTGAATAGGGACATTGTCTGGCACGGGAGGTTCAAGGAGGGCACCGCTTCCAATCTGGGATGCAAACAGGGCTGGGAGAAGTTATATGTGTGTGTATACGGGGTTTGCTCTTTAAATATGGGGTGAGTTTTCCACCTGCACCAACAAGGCTGATATTCACTCTGGAATAAAGGGGCACAGGTGCTGTGTTTAGGGGGGGAGGCTCCTCCGTGTCCTTTTTACCCCCAGATGTTGACTCATTTCTTTTCAGTCCCCTCCCATGCTCTCAGGATAACATCTCTGTGGGTAAAGCTTCTCCTGGGAGGTTTTAGATCCCTCCTAATTTTTAGCTAGAGGGGTTTCAGCACTTGTCTCTTCCCATCCCAGTGGGACCCCAAAGTAAGACCATACAATCCCTCCCCAGGACCCAGTGACATGGGCTATGCAGGGACACGGACACTTCTACATCACACCATACTTTCCCCATCGTGGGATCTTGGCTTGGAGAAGTGCAGGACCTAAACGTCAGCCTCAAAGCTGACATTGAGGCACCCTGACAGCAGCACTTGGGCAGCAGCTATTCAGGCTTTGCCCATGAAAATTGGGGGGCGATCCTTGTTGGTGCAGCCTCAGCACCAGCTCTGGAGGGGTTTCCTCCTGGTGCAGGAGTTTCACCACCAGGACACCCAAGGGTGGCCCTTGGGTAAGCAAGAGGAAGCTGCAGCACCCAGGCAGCGAGGGCTGCATGCGTGGTCCAGGCTGTCAGCAGTACCAAAAAGTCCAAATGGATGCGTATGTGCGTGTATGTGTGCGAGGGCGCATGCCAGTGCCTAAACCCCCAGGATTTCTCTCCCATGCACGCTTGCACACTCAAGCTGAAAGCCAGAAAGGATGCAAAGTGTCAAGCATCTGAGCAGAAACACAGAAAACGGGCCATCTCAGCCCTCTCCCCACCCTCCCAAGTAGAGGCTCGTTTGTCTCATCAGTCAGGGCATGAAGGGTGCTCGCTTTGGCTGTGCTTGTCCTGTTCCTGCCGTGGGAGGTGTGGAGGCTGCCAGCCTGCTTCCTCCACTCCCTTTTTCCCAGTGGCCGCTGCTGGGAGGGGAGCTCTGGACTGGCAGGTAGGTGGGAGTTGGCTTTGGTTTTTTTCCCCACCTGGATCAAAGCACAGCAGAAGTTTCTAAGTGGCAGCCTCATCCTTGCGGAGCATCCCTGCCCATCACTGCTTCAGAAAATACAGCAGTGCAGGCAAACCCATTCCTGGGCTGCCATAGCGGATCAAGGCCTTTGCTGGCTTAAAAAGAGGAAATAGGGCTGGGAACAGAGATGTTGTGACTCTGACACTGGCTTCACCCATAGCTTTGAGCAGGTCATCCTGCCTCTTTGTGCCTCAGTTCCACGTGGTGCCAGGTCTTCAGCAGCACGGCAGGGCAGAGAGAACTCAAATACTGGTATTTAAAGGAACCTGTGACAGTTGATCAAGAAATGTCTGCTGTAATGTGTTTTGAACTCCTTACACACTGACTGTAAAAGCATGAACATTACTTTTTGGGCACAAGGTCAAAGCTCCTGGGTTGCCCCTAGATCTCCAGTGGCTTTTCCTGAAGACAGGTTGCCAACTTAAATTCTGCACTACCCCACTCAGCTAGCTTTGCACAGGGTAGCTGGGATCCCATACTCCCTTTTCATGTCCCTGCTGGTGTGTTGTTTTTTGTGGTTTTTTTTTTTTTTAATGCCTAATTAGCTTTTAATAGGACATAATAATTCTAGAAATGGTAAGTGTGCTAGGGACACAAAACCTTCCTTTTCATCCCAAGAGCAAGACAAGGGTTTGAGCTGAGAGCTGTGAGATAGCTGCTATGGTAGTCACAGGGCGGGAGCAGTAGTTCACAACAGTGAATGGTTTGATTTGTGCAATTTTTAAAAGCAGTTTGAGGTTTTTATTCTTTATTCTACTATTTGTTCTATTTCTTATTTTTTTCTTTTTTCTTCTCTCAGCTGGAAAACCTTTCATTGCTTCTGGAAAACTTCAAGCAAGTATCACCTTAACTGATACAACCTTTTTCTGTCTGGTATTTTTTCCTTTTCTGCCCATTTTCATTCAGTGACTGCTTCCACCATACAAATTCTGGATATTCAATAATTTTCACAGCAAAGCTATTATCCTCTCTTCCTTGGCCACAGGGTTTGTTCTCTATGCAAATATACACACTCCCTGAAGGCTGAACTTCACTGGGGACAGACATAAGCCTCCTTTGAACTTTATAATGACATGTAAAAGTCTTACCTAATTGTAAGCACTTTTGCAATGTGTTACCTGTATTTCAAAGAGCTCTGAATTGCTACTTCCCTGCTTTAAACAAAAAAACAAAAGCCATCTCTGTGACTTTTTTTAACCCGGTCTCTCCTCAGCTTAAAAAACAAACAAACAAACACAAGAGAAGTTTATGAATCACAATTTCTCTGAACATATTTAGCTGTTTTTCCAATCATTCCTGATGCAGACAAAAAACTGGGACAGCCAGCAGGTACTGAGCAGTTCCTACCCCTTTCCTGAAGTTGCTAAGAAACCACTTTGTGTGGAGCATCACATTTTCCTAGCTGGTCAGCTCCAAAGTGGAATTTTCTCTGTTCCCTGGCTTAAGCTCACCAAAGGTTTAGATGGGGTTTTCTTGGCCAAACCACAGTAGCAGCAGAGGGTACACAGGGCTCACAGTTATTCCACAGCAAAACAACTAAACATATACATTTCCCAAAAGGTCTTTATGTTACGGGGAGAAAGGGCTGCAGTCGGGCATGCGACATTTCAGAGTCTCTCACGTACACGAGTCTGAACAAAATCAGTCAGGTCACATTTTATAGCTCCTGTCTACGTGCCTTTTATCCCCAGCTGGAAATACCGAGTCCTGCCTAAAGCATGAGCTGTCATGCCCCATCTGAAGTGAGTTTTGCCTCTCTCCTCTCATTGCTACAGCTGCATCGTGCTGCCCGGTGCAGAC
The DNA here is from genome assembly GCF_000690535.1 of Cariama cristata. Classification (NCBI taxonomy): domain Eukaryota; kingdom Metazoa; phylum Chordata; class Aves; order Cariamiformes; family Cariamidae; genus Cariama; species Cariama cristata. The sequence continues at coordinate 25,915 of NW_009626045.1, read as the reverse complement.
ACCCCAGCTCGCAAGGAGGGGAGGCAGGCGATGCTCCAGCACAGCCCGTGCCGCTCTGCCTGTCCCAACCCACCCAGCAATTGGAGGTGGTGGCAGCCCTGGGATGGATCCAATGCTCTTCATTTAGGTGGGAAAGTCCCCGCTTGACCTCAGCAGATGGAGAACTAAATTTGATATGGACAGGCGGCACTCTTATACACCAAAAGGCATGTGAAGTGGGGCAAATAAAGCCCAAGAGTTTCAGATGGGGCTGTAAACGTACTGTCCTTTCTAATCCTGTCCTAAGCTTTCCCTCATTGCTCTTTTGACTTTCAACATAAGAGCACCTGGAAAGTTTAAGTTGATATCTAGTGCTTCACTGCTGAAAAAAAGGGGGATGATCCAAGAGGGAGATTCACAACGAAAATCTGGTCTTGAATCTCCAAGATGCAATAAGGTACTCATGGGAAGAAGCCAGTCTCCATGCTCTGTGATCTGGGAGCTTTATCTGTCAGGATGATGGATGCACAGCTCTCACGAGAGGGCATGAACGCTGTGAAAGGGTTACGAGCCTCAGGTTTAAAAGTGAGACAGTCAAGGAAGCAAGCTTTGAAATGAGGTATGGGATCAAAATAATTCATGGAGAGAGGAGAAGCTATTATATCATAAACCAGAAAGCAAAGGAGGGTGCTAGGAAGAGAGAGGGAAGTGCAGGTATTAAAGATTGTATTAAACGAGACCTGGAGGGAGAGAGGTTGAGGGCAAGCATGTGGCTTGGGTGCAAGGAGGGCACAGGAGGACCTCCCTGCACTCAGTTTCCAATTTTACCTTTAATTTAGGCTGGTGATGCTCTCTTCCATGTTAGGGGAAATAGCTTTCTCCTTATATCCAGAGGGTTTCCCACCTTTTAAAACCTCTAAGAACTAAGGGCTTTAAAAACTTTTCCCTCTTTTCCACAGGAACAGCAATGCAAAAAGTAGGCTGTGAAGACTTCATATAATTTGACCTACAAAATTATTCATCTGTCTCTCCTGCTCTTCTTTCTGGTAACCCATGTCACAGCCTGCACAAAGACTTTCCCTTGGGCTGGAGATCCTTACTTTCCTGTGGTGGAGGGACCTTCACCGAGGAGCTGCGAGGAGTAGTTACTACCCAGGCAGCATTGTACAGTTGCATAGCTGCACCCAGCATCACCCCACCTTAACCTCTTGGAGATCTCTTAGCAGCTGAAACGGCAACAAACAGGGAGATGAAGAGACAGAATCACAGTGTGAACAGTCTTAGCCTTGAGCTGGGGCCTTCTTGCAAGGCCAAGGAACTTCAAACCCAAGATCTCTGTCCACCCTCAGTTTTCACCACTGAGGTACAACAGGTTTGTCAAACAGAAGATGTTTTCTCGAGTGTGAAAATTTCAGCAGTTTCCCACCTCCTCCCAGCTGCCATCTGGCCCCTTCACAAGCCAAGGTGTGGGCCTGCAGCAACAGACCCGTTTCCTCCTCCCCAAGCACAGCTTTTTCTCCCACTCCAATACAGTACTAGCATCCCACATAGGGAAAAAAAAACCTAAAACACATTACATCCTCTTCAGCACTTTCTCACAGCACCAGAACTGCCAAGGATTCAGTTATGGGATCCTCCTCAAGGTTTTGGCCTCCATCTTGCTTCCATCTCCACCATTCCTAGGTGCTTACAGGCTCTGTATTTCTCCATAGTTCACCCCAAACACCTTTTAGACCAATTCACTCTTAACAGCCTTCTTTCTCTGCCTTTATATCACTTATGAGTTACTGATGCTCCAGGTGTTTTCCATTTCCTAATGCTCAGCATCCTTTCCCTCCTTCCACTGCCATCACCTGCCTCCTCCTCTGCACTGGCCAGCAGAGCCTTACAAGAGAGTTTCCTGAACTTTCTCCTGTTTGCTGCTGTCTTTGGGCTTCCCAATAAATTTGCTCATTTCTACTCAGACTGCAGTGATATTGACTGCATTGCAGACACACATACTTTGCTCAGGTTCCTTAATTAGCTTCATCTTATTTTAGTTTGCATAAACCACGTTCTCTTTTTATTACATAAACTATTTCTTCTCTCTCAACCACTTGTGGTGCTCCAGCCAGTTTGCTTCCAAACCAGGGCTAAATTTAATCCCCCACTCCCCATTCAGCTTTCTCCATTTACAGTATTTTTTTGGTAATGCTTTTTTTTTTTCCCCCTTTCTTTTCTTTTCTGGGTTGGGTAATTTTTTTTTTTTTTTTTCCTTCTTTCCAAGAGGCTGGGCTTCCTTTTCTGTCTGTAAGCCCTCCTATTTCCCCCTGCCCCCTGGATGCCTGCCTACCTTTACTCTAAAATCCAGAGGAGGATCCAATACACTTAGTTTGCCAGCTCTTCAAGAGGTATCTAAGGAGGCTGACAGGAGTTTGATGGTCTCTCTTGCAGCCAGTGGCAGCTAATGTGGTCTGAAACCCTCTCTCTCTTTTTTGCCATTCACACACAGTACTTACTCTTCAAGCCTGCTGCTGCTGCCACTGCCTGAAAGGACCTGAAATACTACACAGAGAATTTTGATTTCTTCTGGAGAACCAGGGAAGAATTAAAAAAAAGGCAGGAAAACTCATCTGGAGATTGTGAAGAAGACATAATAGCAAGAAGTGGCAACCTCTTTCCTTCTTGAACGCTGAAAAACCCCTCATTTCTCTGCCAGGTGTATGGGACTTAGGTTCTGGAAGCACTGCACTGAACTGTTAAAGGTAACGTATTGCACTTTCCTCCCTCCTCTCCTCTTGGTATCTTTTCCTTAACTTTCTTACTTCTTTCCTCAGTGCTCTAAAGTTGCAGGCTCTCAATGAGTGGATTGGTTGTTTCCCTGGTGAGCAACCAGTAGAGAAATGTGAGAAAAGTTGTTAACTGCTTGAGCCCGAGCTTCTCCACAGAGTTTCCCTTCTGCAAGCAGCACGGCTGTGAGAGGGGAGCCTGTGCCTGGAGTGCCTCTCAGTGCAGTGGTCCTCACCAACAACCCATCCGTTACGGGGAGCAAACCTATAGCCAGAGGCAACAACTATGTGCCAAGTTTGTTAGCTGGCTCGGGGAAGGGAGGGAAAGCAAGCCACCGGCTTAAGAGATCCTATAACCAAAGCTATGAGGTGGGAGAGCAGAGACAGGGTTACCCCTGTTCTCCCTCCCCAAAAGACCCTCCGACCCATCGGTATTTCTTTGTGATGGATTTCAGCTACCGCTCGAGCCCCGGTGATGTGCCTGACCTTGCTTCTGAGCACCAGGGAAGGAGGCTGCCATCGTGCTGATTTGTTGCAATTGTCCTAAATGGCTGTGGGGTTTCTCACGATTATTGCATTGATTGGTGTCCTTGCTTTGCTACAGGGAAGGCAAAGGGTGATCTCTGAGCTAGAGGGGTCTTGAGCTCCATAGGGGCTGACAACTTCAGAAAAAGAATGAAAAGAGCCTGGATGCCGGAGGGTTTGACAGCATGCTCCTCCTGCGTGAGGATGGCAGGGACCGGCCGTTGGCAGAGCTCCTGGGTTATTTCCAGTTAGCTGCTTCGGGCGTTACTCAGTACCTGCCCTCTTTCCGAATCCATTTGCAGATGAAGCATATTTTTAGCAATCGTTCGCAGGGAGCTGAGCTCTTCTGCAGAAGTGGACAGAGCAAAAACGGTTTTATTTTTCAGAATCTCTATCACAAGTTTCTTCTTTTCGTTCATTTGCTACTTTTTAAGACTTTTCATTTAAACTTTGTGCTAAGTAACCCTCTGCATGTAGCAGAAAGCATGCATTTTAACCTTTCCCTTTTGAGTGGTTTAGCCAAAAAACTTCAGTTTGAAAAGCTTTCCTAGCTTTCTAAAATAACTTTGCCAGATGTGGAAAGGGGGGAACATCCCACAGTGAAATAGTTGGGAGGGAGGAATTTTTTAGCATTCCTCACTACTTTGGTTTTCGTCTATAAGCTCCCGATAAAGGATGTTGGCTGGGCAGAGGAGCTGGTGGTTTGGGGACTAAGTTTGGTGGATTTTCAGATCCTGCAAAGGAGGGCAATCCTGCTAGCTTTTGGAAGATGAGCTATTGGTTTCTTTGCTTTGGTTGTTTGATGTTATGTTTTACTGCTGGCTTCACGAGATGGTGTCCGCCTGATAGGTCAAAGGGGAGATGTTGCCCCTTTCTGAGATGTTTCGAGTTGCTGTCTGAGTGCAGAAAGGGGAGGCATCTCCTCCCACCGTTGCTGGACAGGGCAGAGGGTGAGGGCTGGAGATGTACCCGTGCTGGCTGAGCACTCTCAGCAGCCTGAACAGTCTTTGGGGGAAAACTCCATCCATTCTACTTCAACTGCTGTTTAGCGTTTCCTATAATCACCTCCATGTACGGTAGCAGGGTTTGACAGCAGCATGAGGGTGGAGGATGAATGGGCGAAGACAGTCGACGAGATAGGAGACTGAGGGAGTGAAAGAGACAGAGGGAAAAATTTACTAAGGAAAAAAAGTTCAGCAAACTTAGCACTGTCAGAGCAAAGAGCAGCTCATCGCTGTGAAATACTACCTAATTAGTGAGGAACATTGAGGGGTTTAGAGGACAAGAGGATGGATGGCACCACTTAAAAGACAGAAATGAATGAATGGATGTGTAAATGAAAAGAGGGACCAGATGGTTGTTCAGTGCTCTGGTATCAAATGGGGATGCACATAATGGTCAGAAACCCTGGGGACTCCAAAATCCACACCATTATTGGTCTTTTCTCTCCTCTTCTCTCTCTGGGACAGATCCTCTGCAAACATAAATTGCACAGATCCAGTGACTTCATTGCCTTCCCGTGCTGACTTACACCCGGTGGGAACGTGGCCTGGTGTAGGGCCAACTGGTCCCATTTTAAAAATCAACGGGACCTTTCTTAGCTGCTTGAGACATCTTTTCCACCACTCCCCTCCTCTGTCTCCTCGCTTCCCCCTTTCCCTCGCCAGTGGTGGGATGGCTGCTCTACCACAAGACAACCTTCCCCAATCTGCTCTCTTCCTCCTCCTCCTCCTCCTCCTTCCCCCCCTCCCCAAACCCACTGCAGCCTCCACGTGTGAAACAAGCTGGGCTGTGTGTGCCGCTCTCAGGCAGCTTCCCAGCAGCAGCAACAAAAGCTGTGTTCATAGCGGGTCTGGACCACATACGGAGCCAGCGCACGACGGCCGCTGAGCCGGGCTGTTTAAAGAGTGAAAGAGAGAGAGGCAGCAAAGAGAGGGAGCCGTTATATATTTTAAAAAAAAAATACTGAGGCCAGTGCAATAACGGAAACCTTACAGTTTACATTTAAAAACTCAGTGCTTCCTTGTGAGAGGGCAGAACAGCTCAGCCTGTGTGTGCGGGGCAGGTCTGTGGGCTCTGCCTGTGTGCACAAGGGTGGGTGTGTGAGCGCTGCCTCCCCTCCCCTCCCTCTCAATGGACTCACAGTATAAATCTAAAGAAGCTTTTTGTTGGCCTGATGAATAGGCAGGGGGTTTTGTCGTGCTACCCGCGCAGCCTTTTTTGAGACGCTTCGCATCAAGATTTTTTTCCTCCGTGTGCTTTTCATTAGGCTTTCTCTTTTTAAGAAAAATTTCCAGTTCTCCCTTGTGTGATATTCCCCTTCCCCAGTGATTGCTCCGTACAGACCAGAGAGCAGAAGGGTCAGGGGAAAGATGAGAAATACCAGAATCATTCAACTCAGGTACCCCAAGAGCCTCCATGTGCTTTAGCTGTTGAAATGCCCTGAGGTGTTAAGTAGCAGCCCTATGGACTGCCTTGCTCTGATTTCCTTTCCCTGCTTTACAAGCCCAACCGCTGTGTAATCGGCTTTAGTGATCTAACGTTCCTAAAGGCTTCAGCCCATTAATGGAGGCAGCTGGAGCCGTGTCACTGCCCCTGTGACCAAGCAAGGATAAGGGAGATGATGTGACTCCAGCATGTTGGCCATGCAGCCAAGTCCAGAAGCCACCAGGTCCCCGTTCCTGCTGTGTAAGCTCCGTGGAAGCAGCTTGTGAGCCAGCTTTGCCTGCGGGTTTCCGTGGCTCTGCCTTTCCCTGAGGCTGGCTGGGGAGGAAACCTTGCTGTGCTTGGGAGCTGCAGGGGACGACAGAGTGGAGGCCACAGAAAGGACTCAGCTGAGAGAAGGGAGCAGGAGATGAATGGGAGACCTGTGACGAGCATAGTTGTCTGGCTTTTCACCTTTGTAGTTGCTCTTCATGCCAACCACGGCATGGCAATTCATGGTCTTTCTACAAATCCCAGAGCAAGTCAGAGGACAGTTGGGTCAGATGAAGTAGGGGGAACTTTGGGAAAGACCCAAAATTGGCTCAGGTGGAGTCCCACCTCGTTGCTCAGTTCTCCCCAGGCTGTCACCATGTCCTGAGAGTGTGGAGGCTTACGACGGAAAGGAGAAGTGATTGCTGTGAAGAACTTGGGTGATGGGATGTCCCAGGAAAGGCAGGTCTGGGCTGTCTGATCTAGCAGCTGTACTTGCTATGAGAGTTAGCAAGGTACCACATGAACCTTGAACACGGGGATAGTCCTGGTTGCCACCATGTACCAGGGAATTACCTGGGAGCCAGGGACTTTCTGATACACCTTGGTGCTGCACAGGGGAGGAAGGAGCTGAAGCCAGCCTTCCTCCGTGCCCAGCGATGGGTAGGGCAGGTCCCGGAGGAAAGGCACTCACTTCAACAGAGGCCACCGTGGGCAGGGCAAGGCAAAAGGGCATCTGTGAGAGCAACCACATCGTATTGTAGGGGCAAAGTGATGAGAACAGGAAACTTCTTCTAGCAGGGTAGTGCTCACAAGTTAGGCCCGAGAGGAGTAAAACTGTCTATTAAGTCATGCCCAATAAACCTAGCTTACATTAGCGGGAGAATATGGAATGTAAATACTCATGCTTCAAGGCATAAGGTAACCACTAAATGCCTAGTGTTAAAAAGAAACTTCCTCCTCAGCAATTTATTCCTTATTTTCGATGATGAGAACTTTGCTCTAAAGCTGGTGATATAGGTCTTTTCCAAGACAGGATACTGGCCTGGACACACCATTGGTTTCATCTGGTCTGGCAATTTCCTTGTTCCTTTGGTTTCTCCAATGCCCTCGGTTAGCACTGGGCAAAGGACTCACGTACTTTATTAGCAGTAGTGTAGAAAACCACTGAAGAACAGAAGGAATCATCTGTGATTGCTGCAGAGGATATAGATTTGACTTAATAGGTGAGAAATTTAAATAGGAATAATTTGACAGAAAAAAGAAAAATCTGTAGGGGAAACTAACAAGAGATAACCAAGGAACATCTCCTGTCTGAGGTTAGATCACAGACTGGAGGAAAAAGGTGTGTAAAGAAAATGCAGAGGCCAGCAACTGATAAACCGGTGAAAATGATGGTGCTGATCCCTTCCAGCTGGAACTCCCATCCATCATTCACACCTCCTCCAGGAGAGCAGCCGCTGTGCTGGTAATTGAATAACCTGTAATCCACAGCAAAACCTGCTGCTCCTGCTGGGATCCTGCACAGCGTCAGGGATAAATACCCCACCACAGCCCTGGAAATCCCTGGGCACCGCAGGCTTTGCACAGGGCAGGGGCAGATTCAGTAGTTTTGCTGGTACAAATCTATTGACTTCAGAAGATTACCCCAGCTTAGCAGTCCTGTGGTACAGCAGCTGTAGATCTAAGTGTAATTAACATTACATCATCTGTACCACAGTTTCAAGGTTGAAATAATCACGTAGTTCACATATTGGAAATTACAGGATGGCTTTCATAAAAATGATTAACTGTCACTATTACTTACCCCAGAAAAATAGTTTCTGTGGTGTTTGGTGTATAAATAATACCCTGTACCTCTACAGCGCTCAACTTCAAAGTAATACTTCAGTGCTGTACCATAACTGTACCCTCCCATTCTGTAATAAGTAGTCTGCAAATGATGTCTTTTCCTCTGTTGCAAATTATACCATGCAGTTACTGCCACTGCTGCTATTGCATTCAGTCTGGTTAGTAAATAATA
>NW_009626045.1:0-17895 GCF_000690535.1 Cariama cristata | reverse complement strand
TACCATTGTATCTGGGGTTTAAATAATACCCTGTCCTCATACAGTAGTTGGCATGTAAGTGTCACCCTAATCCTGCCCAGTACTTTGGAGTGCACAGAACCTCCTGCTATTGCAGAACAAATTGCAGCCTTCCTCTCTGCAGTATTTGCCCTCTAAATATTACCCTGCTGTTTTGTATAGCACTTATTGTACAAATAATAGCCTGCTGCCTGGTAGTAATTGATATGTAAGTGATACCATCAGACTGCAGGGTACTTAGTCTGCTAATACTGCCTACTACACCGGCATTCAATGACACAGCAGGGCTGTGCAGTGGGGGATGCTGGGCTCCCAGCTCAGCCCTTCATCACTGTTACTTGGACTTTCTCTCAAAAAACAGGCTGGTCAGCAGCCACAGAGCTGGAGCTACCCTGCAATCATCACTGCATGTCAGCAGGGAAAGGGGCTCTCCCCTTTGCTTACCCAGCTAGCCCATGGGGTCTTGACCCTTCCTGGTGTCCTTCAAGATCACGAGCCACTTTGCCAGAGACAGGGTAAAATCCTTGTCCCTTTACGATTCCCAGATTCCCTGCAGTTTGCCTCCCAAAATAACCCCTTAATGCCAGCTAACAGCAGAGATCACCTTCCAGTCTCAATGTACGATTTCCGGACAGCATGAAGTGATTCAGGGCCACCAATAATGTTGAGTCCTGTTTAGTAGAGGACATAAGGGTCTTCATTGCTTTTATTGTTCAGCTCTGAATCTGTCCAGTGTTTTGAAACGCTCCAGACCAACACCAGCATGCTTCTGTGCAGTGTTGTACCCATCCCATCTGCAAAATTATTCCTTTATCAGTACACTGATAGGCATGTGTACTTTCCTTTATACCTTTCTGAAGTATGTGAATGCTGTTTTGTGCCATTCTCTTGCTGTATCCAGGCAGGCATGTGGGTTACGGGCATGAAGATCCCACAGTCCACCAAGATCTTCTTTTCAGTTCATCTTCAGTGCTGTGCTTCCAGCCCTCTCACTAGCATACCCAAAGTAACTTTGAATTAGCTAGCCCAGGCACCATCACCACTCTGACCAAGACAGCACTGAGTTCAGTGTGGGCTACAAAACCTTTCTGAGAAGCAAGGTAAGTTCTGAGGTGAACTGGTCTCTGACGGACATCCCACTGCTGGGGCATGGTGCTGAGACGGCTGGCAGCCAGCTCAGTCTTGTCTACAGTATCCAAGGACACCCCCCTGGAAAAAATTAGGGCAAGTGCCCCTCAGTCTTCATCTGCATTCTCCTTTAGGGAAACTATGTATTATCGCCTAGAGACCCTGTTTCAAAGAGTTGACAATCTTCTGTCCTTTCTGCTAGCCCCACCAGATGTCTTCCTTTAGTCAAGGTAAGGTTGACAGGCAGAGGTGTTATCTCCAAGAGCAGCTAAGAATGCTGGAAAACGGAGATGCTTTGGCTAACACAAGCCCTTTTTCCAGCTTTTCAATCCACACAGGCTACCTCATTTCTTCTCTTGTTTTGGCTGGCTTCATACAATTGCTGCTGGCCTCCTACTTTGAATAAGCACATCAAACCGACATAAACCTGTGTACTTTATGAATATTACACTTAGCCCTTTCTTTCCTAGGTGCTAAGGTCCTCTCCTCCCCCAGTATCCTCTGTGGCAGCTCATCTGTTCACGTGTTGTTGGAGAGCAGGTGTTTTGGCAGCTTCAGACTCATAGTCTAGCATCAAAGACAAGAAGGTTGGGTTTGCTCGTGCTTAAAATGGAAATATCTTCCTCATACTGCAGTCTCAGAGTAATGCTGAAGCTTTACTCATGCCTCCATTATGTGTATTGGTGAAAGTGAAGACACTCAAATACATTGTTTGGCACCTTCTTTTCAACCCTGGCATGGTTTATTTCCAATTTCTTCTGTTCTCCAACTTGTTTGCTCTCTGTTCTGCAACTGCAAATGGAGCTGACTGTTTTTCCGTAGATCTGTGGTGCTTCATCCGTTAGAGATGTCTCTGTCATCTGTGCTGTTGGTGTAATTAAACAATAATATTTCTAAACTGATTGGGTATCAGGGTCATTAGACACTCAGACAGCTGATTGGATTTATCTCCCTTATAAAACCATGTCCTTTTCCAGAAGTTGCTTTAGGGACTCAAGGCCACGTTTTGCAGAAGCAGCAGAGTGCCTGAAGACAGAGAGAAGCACTTCTGCAAATTCCATTAGGTGCCTCACTCACCTATGTGCATCTTTAAATTCTGAAATACCATCGACAATTTGGCAGGCTATCAGAGTTTTACTAAAAAATGTTGACATTCCCAGAAATCTCACAGCGTCTCACAAGCGTGCACTGTAACTTTTGCTGTTGTATCGAAACTTGTATTCAAGATTGTTTAAAGCTCACTTTAGAAGCCATCTGCTAATTTTGTTAATGACCAGCGGAGCTTGTTTCTCTTGCCCTCCAGAATACTTGCTTATACTTTTCATTCTCCTTTGCAACATCCTTACGGTAGGAAGGAGATTGTGTTGCATCTTTCAGAGAGCAAGCACAGAACGTGCAGCCTAAGGGGAGAGGATGTCCCACACGGCTTTTGAAGATCCTCAATGTTACACAGGAGGCTCGAGAGACCCCAGACGTTGGCTGGACAAGCCTGGGGTCTGCACGGACCAATCTTTGAGGGCCAGAATTAATATCAGCTGTAGCCCCTCACCTTCTCAGTATACTTCCATTAAAAAGCATTAACTTAAAGCATGAGTCTTTCAACCATGTTTGCAGGAATGCTCATCCTAAATGTTAGAGGATATTTTTTGTTTTGAACATTTAGCTGTCAGCTAATTTTCCTGAACATCGCTCCCTTTGTGTGGTTTATTTAAATGGTGTGGATCAATGTGCATTAATGCTGTGATGGCTTTTCAGTTGCAGCTATGGAATTACCGTGATCTGTAGGCTGCTCTGGGACAGTGCCCAAATGTTATGTATGATTAGATCCAGTAATCTCTCATACTGTGTGTAAAAGCCAAGCAGGATTTTCCTTGCTATATTGTCTTATGGAATTAATTCTTCTTCTGTCTGAGAGCAGAGTACTCTGTACAAACTCGTGGGGATTTAGGCTTCCTTTTAAGAGCTCTTCCTGCTGTCTGTTCAGGACTTGCAAGCAGTTACTTGTCTAGACCAGGCTTTAATTCCAGAACTTGGACTTAATGTTGCTAACCTCAGAGGTAAATGGCGTCTTTTCTACTGATTCCATTGGCAACTGGATCTGGCCATCAGATAATTTACCTACCCATCTTACTGGAAGAATTACAAGATAGTTTGGTTGAAATAGATCATAATTATTAGTTGCCTTTGAACTGGTCTTTTATGCCGATAGTATAAAACAAATTTTACTTTTATACAGTTTCTCTTGCTAGTGTTGTGTTTTTGAGCTGAAATACTGGAGTAGCATGCTCCAGGATCCATTTTAAAACCCACATCTCCTCCACCAATGCCGGAGCATATTTGCAGTTTGAAACACTTTGCTAGGCAGTTATTTTACCTACAAGGGGTTCTGTGTTGGTGCCTTTCTGCTCCCCAAAATGTGGGCACTGTTGGTTTAAAGTTGTTCCACGTACGTCTGGAAAAACAACATTTTCTGTTGCCCTTACAGAACTCTTCACCAAACGCTGGGCAACATTTTGGCGCTCTCCCTCAACCACATCTCATACATAGGAATTTATTTGCCTCTCAGAAAAATGTTGTGTTCCCAACCAATTGCTGTTTTGTTTTCCCCCATACCTCGCTTTCTCTTTTTGAGGGTATGACATAGGGACTTTGCTTAGCAAACTGTAGATTTTGGGCTTAGCAGCAGTACCTCTCCAAAAGTCTGTAGCTTATGTTAAGGTTAAATTTCTTTCCCTTCGCAGTCTACACCTCACAGAATTATTTTATATTTCATGTAAGAGTCTTGCTTTTATTCAGGATTCTCGTGGTCTCCCCAAATTCATGTTTGTGCTCTCTAGGCTTGGTCAGTAACATACTTTCTAGATTGCAAGGTCTTTAAGGCAGGGACTGTTGTCTGCCTCTGCTGGAGTAATTCAGTGGAGCCCTGAGATCTGAGCTGTAATGAAAAGATTATTGATATCCATTCATTGACCCTAGACTGAAACTAATTTTGGAGAGGTTAATTGTATCCGTCTTGTGCTCTCTTTCAATGTCACATCATCACAGTTGCTTCCTAAGTAATACCATACCTATGCCCGTTTATAAATTCATGTATATGTAGAAAAAAAACTCTATATATACTTAACATACATTCAGGTCAAAGAGTTTGGCTGTTTTTCAAGTGCAGTGTTTCTGCTCTTCAGACTAGTTTCACCACGTTTTTGAAGGGAACAGAACTTTTGTGTTCTGTGTGGGCAGAGTTTTGTGAAGACACTGAGATCTCCTTTGGAAAAAACCAAAAGGCTGTGATTGAGTTCTGGATTGAACAATGGGTCTCATATGATTAAAAATTTATCCTTTTACAGTCATTGCTTGTTTCAGAAAGTGTGTGTTTGAAGGGTCTTCTTGGGGAAGTTTCGAACTGACTCAAAATTGAAATCTCAGCCAGGGAACTGAAACTTTTCTGCCAATTGTTCCCTCTGCCATGCTGAGGGGTCCCGTTGTCTTTTCTGCTGGGTGGATGAATACATCAGCCAGAGATCGACATCCACCTTCATGGAGGGGCTAGTGGCTAGAAGAGGACAATTTCTTCGGCATCCTTTCCATCACCTTGCTCCTTCCCTTCCAGCTCCCTGCCAGTCTCATAAACTAGGACTTAAAGCTTTTGAGGTCTCTGATGGATGGTCTTTCTCTGTGGCAAACCCAAAACAAGCTTGTTTGGCTCTGAACTATTTTGTTGTTATCTTCTTTCTTGTCATGTTTTGTTTTCCGCTGTACAAACTGCCTTGGTTCAAAAGCATCACTATAGTAGAAAAAAACAAAAGGAAGATTTATTTTCTTCCTGGAATCCTCATTGGTTTCTTCCCAAGAAGAAAAGAACAGGCTGAACCAAAGGCAGGAGTTACTGTTCGGATAAAGTGACTTGACAAGTGAATAGGAGCATTGGACGAGTGTCCGTGCCCAGTGGGACTGCCCCTAACAAGGACAACTGAGCATCCCTCACTGTTCCCAACATGGTGAAATCCTCTTGGAATGACTGGTGCTGGACAGGGTAGTTGACTGTGCTTTGAGGTACCTCCATCCCCCAAAAGGAATGGACGAATATTAAAATAAACAGGGAACTTATTGACTGAGCCAGTTAAATTGAGTTAAATACACACTGTGTGTCTTGGCGAAGAGGGAAGAGGGCACTGCATGCCAGAACAGTCTCCTGGTATGTGAACAGTTTGAGCATACAAAAAAAAAGGAAGGAATTGTACAGGGATGCAGGGCTACTGGGTGCCGTGAAATGGCACTGGTTGGGGGAGTGACTGGGGATGAATATCAAGGAAAAACCTGAAAGAAGAGGTAGCCTGGTGACATTTTAACAGGGCCTTAAACCCTCCGCACACTTACAGGAAAGCCCCCGGTTTGTACAGCCAGACAAGAGCCAAGGACACTGCCCCTGCTCTGCACCCACCTTCTGCGTGACTCTGTCCCTGGAAGGGAGGTGAAGGCGAGCGCATTGTCCGTGGTCCGCATGACCTTCCACCACTGCTAAAACTGCCAAGAGGGGAACAAAGTGGTCTGGGAGAGCTGGTCTAGGAGGAAATGAGAGGAGACAGCGAACCATTCTCCTGCTGTCATGCATGAGGCGATTTCAGGGGGTGCAATGCCCAGCCATTGATTAAGCTTTCCTAGAACCAGAGGTGGGAATGAAAAGCTGCTTCTCTTTCTTAATCCTTCCTGTACCATTCAGTCTCCTAGATTAGCACAAGCTGGCATGGCTGTTTTGTGCTCAGTCTAGTTGTCAGAGGTTTGCTGGCAGAGGAAACTGAGAAGTAGGGGAGTCTTCCTCAACACAGCCAAGGCAGCAAAACCGTCATTATATTCTGAATGTGAAGTCTGTGGTCTGTGTTTATACTGTGTGTCCTCTCCATAAACTGGAAGGCAAAGCCAGCCCAGTGCCTCTAGAACTGAAGTTCATCATATCAGTCCCAGACAGCAGACAACTTTGATGAAAACCTACTCCAACGTTTTGGTAAAGACCCTTCTTCAGATGCTGGAGTGCGTGAGATCCTTCAGTAGCAGTAGGAAAAACCACACTTGTATTGTGGTTAAGGGTTCATGTTGCTGCCAGAAAAAAAAATATCTGAAGTCCCAGTGACTAAAGGCTGGAGAGGAAAAGCTCTTTTGCTCCTAGGAAACTCTCTCTGCTTGCCTGCACAAGGAGGGCATGTGAACATTTGATATGCATGTGCCTTTCTAAGGAGTCACAAATCCTGGAGCATCTGGAAACAGGAGAAAATAGTAATCCCTTGCTTCTCCACTGAAAATGCCAGTGATCTGCTCAGTAGGAAAAGATGGCTCTCCATCTCCTGGGGTTATGAAGAAAAAAAAAGCCAAGAGATTAGTAGATTTCAAATCTTGCAGGTTATTTATGGCAAGTAGTAACACTCACTTGGACCACTGGCATCACCTCCTGGACAGCACATGGCAGGATGTCTCCCCCCTTTCCAGCTAGTAACCAGGAAGCCCCAGGCCCTCTCTGGTGCCATTTGCCCTTTTGTCTTCCAGGTCATCCCAAAGGGAGGATCGAGTCGAGATTCCAGATTCTGAGCAAAACTAAACTGTGCATGTCTTGAATTTATGAGACAGGAAATCTACTTGGGAGGAAAGCTAGGGCTGAAACAGCCTCATTTAAGTAAATCTAAGCACAGTGTTTACACAATGTCTGGAATTAATGCAGAGAAAACTTTCAGTTGCCAACTTTGGAAAGAGAAAATGGGGAGCAAAAAGAGGCAGATACTGAGACTGTGATGAAGCTGGAAGCTCTTCCTCCAGGTTGGATGGAAGGTTGCTTTTACTGCTGTTAAGCACCAGCAGCACGCTATACTTGGTAGTGCAAAGGCCAGATAGGATGTGATTGCTCACCTGTTTCTTTTGCATCCAAGCTGTGACAGTATGAGGATGTTTAGTATTACCCGCTGTGTGAATTCCCAGCATGGACAGCCTCACCAAAGACTGTGGTGCAGCATGATGCACGTAGCACATCGGTAGATGGTATACTTAGCAAGAGGTTGCAGCAGCCTTTGTATCTTACAAGAGGTGCCTATTCACATGAAGAGGCATTAATGCAAGCCAAGGCTATTGACAATATTGCACACGACTGATACCAAACAGAAGTGTGGTCAAATTACATGTCATTAGCCTAACCCAAATGTGCAGTTATTACAGAGGCCCTACAGCCATGCACATGGTCTTGTGGGTCTCACCTTGAATCTCCTAAGTTTGTTAACTTCCCAAGCCAGTGTGATGTTTTCTGTCTACCTGGAGCACAGCAAGAGGAAAAATCTTTACCATTGTGAAGCTGACAGGGACCAGCTTCATAATGTCTCTTCCAGTCCCACACAATACCCTGATAGGTAAATTTTCACATCACATTTCTTAGGAACACATATGTTGCATCCAAGGCAATTTTGGGTAGTAGGGTATTAACAGATATCAGATTTGGGTAGCAAGTAGCAAAGTCAGTGAAGACTTAGGTCTCCCTGCCTATGGATTCTGTATTAAAACATGCTTTCAAAGGCATTATGGATTTCTGGAAAACCAACCTTCTGAAGGGCTAAGCTGGGTCAGAGCAGCAGGGAAGTCAGGCAGAAGATGTCCATGAATCTCCTGCCAGCATAGAAGTGCTGCAGAGATTTGCCTCTCTGCAGTCACGTTGACATCTCGTTCTGTAGCCAGAGAGGGACGTGTTCTCATTTGTAACGCTACTTCTTTGCACAAATGAGGTCTCAGCCTACTTAAGGTACAAGTGAAAATCCCCAGTGCAGCCTGTGCACCATTTACACACTCCAGCAGCGCAATGGGCCATGCCCCAACTGGGGCAAGCAGCTGCTGTCAGTCAGCTGAGCTTTACTTCGGCTCTCCCAGCATTCGCAGAGGCTCTACCTGCCTGTTTAGCTGATGCCTCCTTGGAGCAGGTAGTTATGTGGTGATCTAGAGAGGCCTTACCAATTAACAGAAGGAGGGTTTTCCAGGTCCCACAGTCTTTTCTTTCTCTTGCTCTGTACTGGGCTTAGGTAGCTCAGATCCTAGGTGCCAGAAACAACAGCTTTCGTATTTCTCAGGGGGGGTTATCATGAGCGAGTGCACTTGAATGGAAAAAGTTCTCATTTGAAGGGCTTGTTCTTGACTTCCTCAGACCATGGCCCAAGCTGCTGTCTTCACACCTGACATCCAGGGAGGATCTGGTTCCTCTTCTTTTGTGTTTTGGTGGGTTTTCTTCCTGTGTCTAGGGGAGCTTCGCTCAAGGCTGACAGCAGCTCTGGAAAACAAGTGTAGATCGTTACTTTCTTTCCCTGGGATATAATTGTTTACCTGCCTCTTGCTACCAAAGAAGGTTGACGGGTGATTGTCATTCCCAGAGACAGCATATCCTGGAGTATAGAGATTTCCAAGTTCCATTGCTTCTCTGTAGATTAAATTCTTCCTTCTGATTCCAAGCAAATTCTCAATTACACCTGACTGTTGTGCATAAAAAATATGGTATAAGGAGGCTTTATGAAGTGCATAATCACCCTCCCATCTCTAAAAGTTAGATGTCTAACAGTGCTCCAGGCTCCCTTACTAGCTAACAGAGAAATGACTGAATCACTCTCTGAAGGTTCTCGACCAAGACATCTATTTCATAAGGAGATGAATTGCTCTTTAGAAGTTTCTTTTTCTCCCCTTGGAGTAGAGAGGATTTTGAGTGTGAGCTTCAGCTACTCTCAAAGGCTCATTGTTCCCTTGAATTTAGAGGCTCTAGGAGCTGTTTGAGTGTGGGTCTTGCTTTCCCTATTGAGCAGACACTCAGAGCCATGGCAGCTTAGGGCTTGGTGCTGATCCCACACCTTGCATGAAAGGCTCCAGCTGTCCTCTGATTGCCATAATGGACATTTTGCAATTTCTCTGTCCTTGAAGGGTAGGAAAATTGCTGGGTTGTGTGTTGCCATTGATAGAGAAAGTTCTGGTTTTCCTGCAAGAGATCTAGATTTGGGGTGGCCAGTGGTATGGATTTCTGCTGTTCTGGAGCCTGTGTGCTTAGCTTGCTTCTGAGGGGGGAAATAAAAAGAAAAAAAAAGAATTAAAAAAAAAAAAAAAAAAGAGGAAAAAAAAAAAAGGAGAAATGCCGCTTCAGTTAATGGAAATGTAATGTAAAACCAGTGT
Organism: Cariama cristata; assembly: GCF_000690535.1. Classification (NCBI taxonomy): domain Eukaryota; kingdom Metazoa; phylum Chordata; class Aves; order Cariamiformes; family Cariamidae; genus Cariama; species Cariama cristata. Next base: position 8,577 of record NW_009626045.1, on the reverse strand, counting down.
AAATGAGGGGAGAATGAGAGCTGTTATGTGGTAGATACCAGAAAAGAGACAAATGCTGATAAAACTTTTTGTGTTCAGTAGGACGTTTGCTCCAGACCATATGTCTAAGCTTTGATCACTAACTGAACCTAGCATATGACTGTTTAGGTTTTGCTAACATTTCCTGTGGCTTCCTGCTTATTGGAAGCATGTCCATACATCCTTGGGTATTTTGGCTTTTCCTGTAGTGTATGTGCAATATAATTAGATAAACAGTCAAATTATAACAGACTGCAACTCTTTTATTGAAAGAAAAGTCATAAAGACACTGAAAATGGTATAGCATAGAACCAAAATTAGAGGTCCAGTCAAATTTTGCTCTTTGTGGAAGAGGACAGAGAGGAGCTCTGGACTACACATTATGGCCAAGGGGCACACTGATACCATCACCAGGGTGTATTGGCAGAGCTGTGTCGGATCACATTCATGCCTGTAGTAGCAAGGGGTGCTTGAGGACAGGAGCTAGCTGGGGCTTGAGGTGAATCCTAGTCTTCAATAAATGTTCTCTGGTTTGTGCCTAAGAATGCCTCGGTGCTCTCAGTTTGCCATCTGCTGTAGCAATCCAGGCAGCCACTGCTGCAGGACTGTCAGCGTGTGGAGGCCTACATCCCTCGATGACAAAATATCTGAGCAGTTACTGCCATGTGTCTTTCTGATTGGGGAAAAAAGGACTATATTGTTCCAGGGATGGTTTCAGAAACAGAGCAGGCGGGAGCAGCATCCAAGCTGCTCTGTACATAAAGACCTTACTCTCAGAATGGTTTGGAAGCCAGACAGAATGGAATATTTCTATTTTCTTTACAGCTGAAAAAACATGAAAAATCACAGGAGTGCATTTATTGCCATATTTCAGTTCCAAAGTTTGCCTTATTTAAAAAAAAAAGAAGAAGAAATAAAACTGGTTTTGCCCACCTCCCTCACTTTTTTTTTCCCCCTTCCTTCCCTCCCATTTCCTGGACGAGGCTGAGGTTTTTAACAGAAAAGCTCTCAGTCTTGCACAGAGGCTGGGAATATGCAGAGGGATAATAAAGTGTTTGTTCATAGAGATCATAGAGGAATGGTCTGTAGTTTTACACAGGAGAGGAGAAACCGCTATTTGACTCTGAAGCCTACAAGGGCATGGGACATGCTGTCTAAACATACATGGGAACCCTCCTGACATCCCTGCTGGGTGACGGTGTCTCCTCAGACCTCATCAAACCCTTGGGCCCCAGTTGCTGGTGCCTGAAAATAATAGTGCTGAAATAAGGTTGGATGGAGGTGATCATGTGTCCTAGAGAAACTAAAGTCTGTTCCTTGATGGGGAATAAACTGGGGTTGGAAAACCAGTTGAAGAGAGAAAATCCAAGGCAAAATGAGTAGTGCTGGTTTTGACTCTTGTTCAGGAGCTTCTTTATATCCACAATTTTAAAGGAAATATTGTCTTTGGAAATACCTTTATGCCTAGGCATATCTTCTAGGTAATGAGTGGCATTTTATTAGCTGCCAGAAACAATATGTAAGTGTATTAAAGGTCTTCCAAAATTGAGAAACTAGGAAGCTTAAAATGACCCATCCTCACCCATCCAGAAAAAAAAAAAAAAAGGACAACAACAGGATTAAGGGTGATGAAAATAAATTTAATTGCAACAAGGGTGATTAACATGCTATGGAACAAGCAAAGGCCACAGGAGAAACTGCAGATGGGACTCAATTAAAATAGACTAGAACAGAAAATACTTTCCAGCAAGCAAACAAGTTAGACTGTGCTGCAAATGGGCCATCTGGCTATTTTCCACTGTACAGTCTTACTGTGTAGGCACTTTGTTGGACTTTCACTGCAGTGACTTTCCCTTTTCTTGCTCCCTCCAGATTCTTCAGCCCTTTCAAAACCTGGGGACAGGGTTGGAAGAGCAAGGGATTAAACCTGTCTGCACATATGTACACACTTCCCTCCACACACACTTATATTCTCAAATAAACATATTTATATGCAGCCAATTTAGGACAGTCTGCACACAACCTGATACAGAAGCACGGCCTTAGGCGTAAAATAAAGTGGCAATAAACTTCAGTGAAAGGGACAGTTGTTCTCTGGGGTGGAGAGCTCCTGAGCCTACCAGCATTTCCCAACTCTGTCTTTTTTGGAAACGCAAGAGCTTTTCCTGAATTCTTCCTGGCCCAGGCTGAATTGGAGAGGGCCCTGTTTCTGCCTCGGTCACTGGCTAGAGAAGGTAGGATGGCTGGGATTTTTGTGGCAGTTTGCTTGGATTCTTGTTCCTCCAGACTGCTTCACAGCCTGCACAGGGACAGTTATTCTGATGCAGAGGAATAGCCGTGACCTTGTGTAACTCATCCTACCTCCTCCTCTCCTCTAGCCACAAAAGCTGCCTGCCTCAGCTGCTCTCCCAGCAAGCGCAAATGGAGTTTTGCAAGAAAGCAATCTGCAGGGCTGGAAGGTGTTTTTGTAGCATGGACCTTACAGAAAGCATAGCGTGATTGTTGCTGCTAGTGTGTAAGGCTCTGTGCTGCAACAATTAGTCTCTCCCAGTGCTCCCTGCTAGAGCTTGGACAACCCTCTCTTAGTAGTCACCCTAGGAAGGGCTCCACCAAAGTGTCTGCAGAGCTTATTCTCTTCAGGGCGACTTTTTGTGCTAGAAGATAAGGACCCCGCAACTGAATTGGAGTTTGTCAGCAGTGACCTGGTAGCTGCTATGGGTTCCATAGTTCACCTTTTTCTAGAGGCCAGGCTGCTTCAATGATTTTCAAAAAAGTAGCTAAATAATGAAGCTACTTCCAAAGGCCTGTGTTCTTTATGACATATATGGTAGGGGCATTGACAGTATCCCCAACATGTTGCTCAGGTCCTGCTCTCTCCTTAGCCATTCAGCTACGGTTGGGGGCCAAACACTAAGATGCTGAGTAGAGGACGTTCTTACCACTGCTTAGTCTGCTCCAGGCTTTACTCTGCCTTTACTCAGTCATGTAGCTCAGGCACTTCCTTATCCCTGAAAACTTTTCCTCTGTGCCAGATCCTGTCTCAGCGAGTAGATGCTGCTCCAGGTTGGTTCTCCCATGCGCTGAACTGTGCCTTTGTGCTCCTTCGGCACAGCTCATTTAACCTGAACCCACACCTCTGTAGAGACAATACCCACACTTGAGCTCATCACCCCCCTCTGCTCTGAAAGTCAGCAGAGTGGGATCATCAGTTTTGAGGTATGTGCTGTATAATCTGCTTTAGATGTTGCTTTGGAATGAGAGGAATAACCTCCCCAGTTCCCTTGGCTAGACACACAAGGTCTCCATCATCTGTGCTATCCATGTCTGCTCAGACAGACCCCTGCCTTTACTTACTTACTTCCAGAACTGCTCATTCAAGCAGCTGTTTGCTTGTTATCATGTGCTTGGACATCCCACTAGAGACAACACAGAGAAGAAGTATTGCAGCATGGAACCATTGCTGTAACAACAGAACATTAATCAAAGGCATTCCCAGCACAGTGAATCCTGACTAGAGCTGTGTGCAGACTCAGGGCTGGATCTCTTTGACGTGCTTGAGGGGAATGAAAAATGGAGATCAACATTGTAAACAGCACCCTGAGGAGTAGGTTGGATTTCTTACTGGCAGGGAGTCAACATTTTTGCAGAATACACCCAAAATATTGTTATTGTGATTTGTTTAACTACTGCTCACAAGGAAAATCCATTGCCTCTGGGCTTGTGTGGGATAAGAGTAGGAGATCAGGGGTTTTTTCTCTATAGCTAAACCAAACTGCAAAGATACTGCTGGTCCCAGCTGTTATTATATGAGGCCATTTTTCCCTGTGAAAGATCAGCATGAAGTTTGAATAAAACTAGGAATAGATGAGCTTGTCTTAGTTTTTGGGACAAAGTGAATTTCCTCTATTTAGGGCATTTTTGCTCTGTGATGTCTAACTGATGGACAGATGAACCTGCTCTCCTCCTACCCATTGCCAATGTACACAGAAAAAACAACTGTGTGGGACTCGGAACAATAACAGTTTACTGTAGGCATGGACCCTAAAAGTCTTTTCAGCCAACCAGCTCCTGTTATATTTGAACACTTCTGTTTCCATGCTCTAGGGTGTTTCTATTCTTTAGTAGGTAATCTGGGTGTAAAGCTGCCTGCCTCTCTTGGCTGAGCTTATCTCATGACACTCAGGGATGTTCAGCTTACTTGGATTCTGGCAAAATGCAGAACCGGCTGAAAGGCACCTGATCTAAGAAGCCTGGAAAAGTAAGAGCTTTCATTTAATGCTCAAGCAAGTATCATGACTAAAGACTTAGTTACTAATGGCTAGGACAGTGTACTCTACCTGAATCCCCTCCAAGTGCCTTCTGCCCTGGAGGGTCCACCGCTGCTCCCAGGACTCACATCATCTTTTCTTTCCTATTCCTCCTTTTATCCAGAAGATAAGAATGGAGGATATCCACTGGAACGGCAGCTTTGGGATGGTGCAAGTAGAAATAATCTGAGCCCACTCCACAACCTTATTCCAGGGAGACAGTCCTCAGTCGATGTCAGGTTGGTCCATAGTGAAATCAGTGACCTACTCTAGGAGGGGTCTGGATGCACAGCCCCACAGTTATTTGTTCTTGTAGGAAGCACTCCTCTAACTAAACAAGAATATGCTTCAGAGAGTGGACTTCAGTTTCCTCCCAAAGCTTAAAGATATGCCAAAACACAGAAGCTGTATCTGCTTCACGTTTTCTACAGTGCCTGGTTAGCAGTGACTGGTCTGTAACCTGGAGATGTTCCCCAAAATACAAGTTGAGCCCTTTTCCTTCTCCTCCACTGGCAGCTTACCCCCGAATCCCTTTCTCCCTGCCTGACATGGAGCAGGGATGCCTCGCCTGTGCGAACTTCAGGCACGGCTGGCTGAGATTGAGCAGGGAAAGGGGTTAATTTTACTGGATGTCTTTTTGCCTTAGATCCTACAAGACAGGTAAAAATATGTGTGATATTCATAAATATGATTCTTTGTACTGCCTAGAGCCAGGCAACATGAATAATACAAGAGCAGAGATCGAAACATTGATACATTTCTAATCATTAATTTTAATGTCAGAAGGGACCATTCTGGGCTGATCTGTGAATGCAGGCCCCTTAAACTTCACCCAGTTACCTCTGCATTAAGCCCACTAACTTGCATTTGCCTAAGTCATCTCTTCGAAAGAAGCCTGCAAGTCTGAATTTGAAGCTACTGACGGATAGAAACTCCATTGCTTCCCTTGGTACCAGTTCCAATGATCCATCACCCTCTGTGTGAAATGTGAGCTTTGTCTCCCATTTGAGTTTATTTGCCGTGTGGCTCCCAGCTATTAGTTCTGGTGATGACTTTCTGTTAAATTAAAGAGCCCTTTAGCACCAGCAGCTTCTGCTTGAAAAAATATTTGTGCACTGTTGTCAACTTCTCAGTCTTTCTTTTCTTTTTTTTTTTCTTACATTAATTAGACTCAGACTTCCTAGTCTCCTCCCATAAAGCATTTCCTCCAGCCCTCAGATTCTTGCTAGTGGATATATTTTGCACAACCTTTTTCTGATATCCTCATGCTAACCCAGAGGTGCGCACAGTATTCCCATTACTTACCACTGATGCACGGAGAGGTATTCCTGCTTGGTTTTATGATGTCAGATAATGGCAGTAGCTCTCCTGAGGGAGTACTGTCTAGGACACAACATCCCATTGTCAGGCATGTTCTGCATCCCTTGTATAATTTTATATTTGATTCTATTAAAATACTGTCTATTTAGAAAAACATTGGATCTAATACTGACCCCTGTAGATGCCCATTAGAAATAGCCTCTTCAATGTCAGTGTCCCTCAGATGGCTCCTTTTGGAGACCTGCCAGCAGGGTTCTGCTAAGCCATTTTAATGTATGTACTACTGACGTCACATATCTTCATATCATGGAAGCCTGTGAAAGTCAAACCTTATCAAAATCTAATTACATTATGTTACAAACATGCAGGCAGCTTTATCAGACAAACTTAGAATCATGCCAACTAATAAAATGAAGTTTGGAAGCACCTGTTTTATACACAAGTGCCTCAACTAAGATTAATATTACACCTATTCTTCAGTGCTTAATGAATTGAAGTCTGTATCAGATTTTCCATTATTTTGCCTGGAATTTATGTCAGTCAAACTAGCAGGTATTTATGAGGCTCATCGTTGTATATCTTGACTGACGATTGGCACAGTCCTTCAGTATTCGGGACCTGCCCCAGTGCTCCAGCACAGATTATAAATGAACATCAGTGGGCCAGCAATTTACTCAGCCAGCTCTTGAAGACTCTTGGGTATGGCTGTTTAGCCAAGCTGACTTCAGACTGTTTATGCATAGCAGATGGTGTTTCCAGTTCTCCTTGCTTACTGATGAACGGAAGGCACTTCATTGCCCCCCGCGGCCCATCCTATGGACACGTCCCCTTGCCATCATCCAGGTACTGACTGCTAAACACTTTGACCTCTTCTGCAGCATGGCAGTTGACTTGGTACTAGCCATCAGTAGAGGGAAATGGTGAAGTCAACTGCCATGCTGCAGAAGAGGTTCATAATACATTGCTTCTGCATATATCACTCCTATCTGGAGAGACACCCAAACATACGTACAATTTTGCAGTCTCTCCCTGAGATTGGCACTTACCTGAAATTTTATTCCCACGCCCAACAGAAATTGAGATATGTTCATTTGATGTTGTTCAGCCCTACAGCTGCAAACTCAAGCCTCGATGCTTCTCTGCTGATGTGTTCCAGCCCTGTTCTCTCCTATTTTCTGCCAATATAGCTGTCTCTATTAACTAAGGATTTCACAAAGATAAGATTTTGTAGTGTGTCAGGTTGAAAAGAATGAGTGCATGGAGGTCAATTTTTTCATAAATGAAAGGCTAATGCTGGACTGTACAGGATGAAGTTTATTTTTGGCTTTTTAATGTGCCAGTAGGCATATTTAATGGACTTTTCTGCAAGGTTGATAGGCATATACCTAGAATGTTCCCTGTCAGCTGAAGTCTGCGGTGATCTTTCTAGATCACAGGAGTTAAACAGCCAACATTTGGATAAGTGACCTCAAAGGAAACACCAGTGATTCAGTAGGTGTGGTCCTTCCTTCTGAGTCAGTGCTGAAATGTGACGCCAAACGATGCTGTGTTGCCAGAGGACATGGTTTTTATTTGAAATATTAAAACCAACTTGAGTATTTGTGGCTATTTAAAATCCTATCATATTATACTGGCTGATAATCCAGTTAGGATTAATTTAGTTGGCCTCCCTATATTGCTTCTGCCATTCAATGTCAGCAGGATGCTCCTTTCTTTTCCTAAAGCTTTCAGAAGTAGCAGGTTGCTCTGACTAATTGAAGAATCCCAAGAGGATATTTTTAGGATGGAGTTAAGATGCCCAGAACTGTATCCTCTGGATTTCTTGTATCAGTTCAGGGTCCATTTGCAGTTAAGGATATGTATGCTGTCAATGCAAGAGTATTGGGTCAAAGCATTGTAACCTTTGGCTTTTCCACCATATAGAGGGCAGTTTTCCCTTCAGAGCATTTTAAGGTATACAAAATGCATCCAATCATCTGGCCTGAGAGCCAGTGCTGGCTTAGATGGGGGATGATGGTGAGGGTCAGCTGCTATTCTAAGATGAAAGCTTAGTGGATGTGATGGTCCTTCTTGAGTAAATACACAGTAAGTGTGAAGATCTGTTGTAAAATTGTCTTTCTGCTCCACAGGTAAGATTGAATCACAAGAGAGAGAATGGGAGAGCAGTATAATAAGTGATCTATAATAACACTTCAGCCTGTAGCAGAGCATCTTATTTATTTGTCTCACGGACTCATTTTCTGAAGCAAGAGGTACTTTGAGACAACGTCCTTCCCCAAGGACCGTCTTTTACTGCCAGCCACATGTAGGAGGCTTAAGGGGCACCTGAAAGCAGTGTGCTGTGCTGCAGCAGCATCCGCAGCACTCGGCTCCCTATGAACATACAGCTGTCATAAATCCTTTCTCCCTGTGTTATTTCTTGCAGGTAAACTATGACCACTTTACTATTGGTGTTTGTGTGTTTGCGAGCCATCACCGCAGCCACCTCTGTGGAGCTCTCAGGTACGTGCCCCAGGGTGTGGGAAAGCAGGACTGAGCAATGTGCTGCACTCTGGTCCCCAAGCATGGGCAGTTGCCAGAAATAGGTGTACCCAAGATCTGCACTGTGTACACACAGGGCTCCTTGATTTGGATGGCTGCTATGCCATAGCCTCTCACTGTTCTTGTGTTTGGAGAGCCAGGGAGATAGCTTCAGGCAAAGGCAGATTTATGGGGAAACTAAGAGAATTTCAGCGTTCTCCTTTTTAAATCCTCTTAGGTGTGATCTCATAGCTTGGGCAGCAACTATACTGCAGCAGAGCCCTTCATTCCCACATCCAGCACTGGTCCAAATCCCAAAAGTAACCATGGCGCAAGGGTCAAGGTTGTAACTTTCCTCTTTGCAAGTTATTTTCAGCAGACTAGACCATAGAATCATAGAATCATTTAGGCT
>NW_009626044.1:0-538 GCF_000690535.1 Cariama cristata | reverse complement strand
ACTTCATATTCGAACCTGTGCAACAGAAAGCCAGATCTGACCCAAATGGAGGTGGTGTGCACAGCGTGATACACGCACAGCGTGATGCTCACACGTGTGCCTGGCATGTTCACAGGGTCGCAGTGGGTCCCGAGCGCACCAGTGGTCCTCGATGGCCCAACTGTCCGGCTGATGTGCCTGGAGATGCCCCAATTAGGCAGACAGGCTGATTGCAATGTGCAGTTATTGCACTTATGTTTGTGGCTGCTATAATTACATGCATGAGCTCTGTTCATATAGCAGTGATGATCTAGCCCTAAAATGAGAATAGATTTTCTACCTGGACTTGTGCAAAGCGTTTGACGCTGTCCCACGTGACATCCTTGCCTCTAAATTGGAGATACATGGATTTGACGGATGGACCACTCAGTGGATAAAGAATTGGCTGGATGGTCGCACTCAGAGAGTTGTGGTCAACAGCTCCATGTCCAATTGGAGACCCGTGATGAGTGAGGTTCCTCAGGGGTTGAGACTGGGACCAGTGCTGTTTAACATCTTT
>NW_009626043.1:1128-11694 GCF_000690535.1 Cariama cristata | reverse complement strand
TCTTGACCCAGCTGAGCCCAGTGAAGAGCCTGGAGGACGAAGGCCTCTTGCTGTCCCTACTTTTCCATTGTTGAGTGAAACAAATGTCTTATTCAAGCCTCACAGTGCCTAGCGCTTGTGCGCAGCGCCGCGTTGCATACATCAGCCGTCAGTGCCTGTCACTGGCCCTGCTTGGGGTGTCCCAGGCCCAGCTGGCTGCGTTTGATACATTCACGTGCGCTGTCACGCTGCGCTCTTCCTCCCCCCCAGACCTAACCCCGACTGACTGACTTGCCCCTTGCGCTGTTCTCCTAGCCAATGTGAGAAAATAGATTCCTGGTGCGCTGCCGGGCACGAGGGTCACTTACTGAAGTGCGGAACCAGACAAGATCTGTGAACTCACCAGGAGTTCTCCTCCTCGGTCAATTTGTTGAGGTGCTGGACGGCAGCTCCGGGGGACAGAAGCGGGGTTTGTGTGGGCACTGCTGGAAGTATCTTAGACTTGAATTATCGCCTGAATTTAGGCTGGGTCCAAGTGAAGTCTTAAACCTACCTGGGATCAGGTACTGTAGTAACTTCCTCTGTAAGGCTCCATTTCCAGCAGTAGCCAGTGCCAAATACCTCTCCAGAGGGAGAAGGAGATGTGAAGCTCTCCTGATGATTGCCACGTTACCTCTGTGATGGTTCTTCAAGCTGCTAGGCCTGGGGCTCTGGGGTTCGTCTCTGCTGCAGCGATGCTTGGGTAGTTCCAGCCGCATTCTGCTGCTCATTAAAGCACGGATGTAAGCTCTGCGTGTGGGGAAATACATTGAAGCGGCATGCTAGCTGAACAGCAAACATGAACTCTGTACTGCCTGGGTGTTTGTGAAGTATTGAACTTCTCCCGAGAGGGCCCAAGCAAAGCTAGGACTTCCAGTCCTGCTTCCCTGCAGCAGCAGTGTCTGCTTCCTTCAAAAGGCACAGGATTATTGGGATTGAGTGTCTTCCTACCCTGAGAAGAACAGCTGTGCACCTTGTGTGTGATGTGTGTAGGGGCAAACTAATTGCTGGCTAGATGAGATAGGGATGTTTTCTCGGAAGGTTTGAACACCGTTACTAGGAAAGAAATGTTTGGAGTGCTGAGGTGTTCTGTAGCAAACCTTCTCTCCACTCTCCAGCCCTGCTATCCTGCCTCTTGTAACTGTTGGGTTTCTCCCAAGCAGGCTGCTGTCAGGACACCGGGAAGTTATGTGTTTACCCTGAACGTCAGCCAGGGTCTTGATGAGCAGAGCTCCTTGTAGCAACTGAAACGATGTTCCAGTCTCTGCAGTGGAGGTAGGCAGCTCCTTGAACCTCCCTCTTGGTGTGTAGGACACTGGCCCTTTCAGAGGAGCAGAATGCCCCAAGAAACCAGGTCTTTGTGTCATGACCACGTTGTGGGCTTTCAGTTGCCAGCTTTTGAATAAAAGCAATGGTGTGTGATGGTAAGAGAGAAATAATGATTTTGACTTCCCTTCCTCCCAGTTCTCATGCGATAGCCTAATCCTGAAAAGGACAGGGGCTTGATTTGTGCTGACTTGTCTCTTGAATTCATGGCTCATCAGGGAGGTGTCTGTACTAGGGATGGTATCGGGGAAAAATCTGAGCTTCCATATTTTCCAGTACGTGTATTGTCCTCACCTCAGGCTAAAGGGATTGGTGTCATCACAGCCCTGCGTATCGCTGTAGAGATGAACATGTCAGATTGAGCCTCTACAAAAAAAGCTGTGGGAGATACAAGTCTGAGAGTGCACCAAAGTCCTTTTTGCATGCTAACCCCTTCTTCCAACAGCAGACAGTGCTACCAGAACAATAATTCACTGTTCTGATCAGTTGTGCTTCTGCAACACTAGTACCAGGTTTGGGTAAAGGCTTCTGAGACCCCATCAGATGCCCCCTGTGTAGCACAGAGAGCAAAGTTCCAGTGTTGGCGAGCGTGGCTAAACACGAGCATGGGTGTGGAGGCTCTAATGAGTAAGTTAGCAGGCGTATCTTGTACAACGATGATTTCGGGAGCCATGCCATGTACGTCTGGTCATTGGGAGCCTTGAACCATTGCTGCTGTTAACTACTAGTTTGTGAGGCTTGATCTGGTGTGTTCCTTCGGGTTGGATTTAACGTCAACCTTTAGGCCTCTTCCGAGGGATGAGCGGTGCTGAAGTGTTCTTTGTAGCTCTGCTCTCACCTGCTGCTTTGTACCGGTGGCCCTTGGAGGCCTGGCAGTGTGCAGAGGCAGCACGCCCTACCTCCAGGACTCTGGAAGTATAAGATAAATTGGAACCAGTTTGTCTAGTTTAATTTTGGAATCTGCATTTCTTAAAGTGCCTGGCCTGAAGTAAGCTGAGCGGGAAGCCAGGATGTCATCAGAACTTGTGCATCTGTATTGGCAGGAGGCTGGCCGGCTGCGCTGTGAGGCAACCAGGCTGTTCCCCCCGTGCCCGTGACAGGCTCCTGGCTGAGCCCAGGCAGGTTATTTGCCTCTTTGCTTTAGTTTCCCTTCCCCACGGTGGGTATTTCTCGATGTTTGAAGCCGAAGCTGAGTGATGAGTGAAGGTAGGTCCCGTTTGCTGACCTGGTATGAGCGTGCTTGCTGTCTAGTGAGTGATCAGACAGACAGTGCAGCTCCTGAACCTGGTTTCCTCAAATATCCTTGACCCCTTGTGCTGGTGTGCCTTTCTACCCCGGCTGCATCATCCTGCCCTGCACTTCTCTGTCCTAGGGGTGGGGAGGCTGTGCCGTGCCCCATCCTGTGGGGCCAGGCACTGGGGATGTAGGGCTGCCACCCCTAATGACTTCTGCTACCGCGCTGGGCTGGCTGGCATCACGAAGTACTGCGTTGTGGTCAGCCCTCCCCTTGGGGAAGGCCCTGTCGCCGTGAGCCCAAAGACTCTGTGATCACAGGGGAAACCCTCACCCTCGTGATGTGTCCTCCAAACCGAGTGCTGTGCCCCAGCCGCGGGGCCTTACCGTGCTGCACCCGAGGATGGGTGCTCAGACCCAGCTCCCAACGCTCCTGGCCGAGTCCTGTGCCAGCGTGCGGAGGGCAGTGAGAGCGGCTGTAAAACGGGGCTTAGAAACTTGGGGGTGAGGAACCAGAGGGCAGTTAATGTGTAAGTGGTGTGCTTCGTGTGAGCTGGGAGCCAGCAGCCCATATGCTGGTGCTGGCCCCGTGCTAACACATTTGGCGAGCTCGCAGCTGCTTCTCTGCTCTTCCCCCAGCCCCGGGACGCGGGCCAAGCAGCGAGCCTGTGGATGCAGCCCGCCCTGGAGGACTGAACTGAAGTGGGAGAGGGTGAGGGATGGCTCTTTTACGTCGAGTGCTTTCTGAAGCGCCAGCAAGCGGCTTAGTTCCTCGCTCATCTGGCAAGGCTGCCTGTGAGGTGGTGGTGCTGCTCTGCACAAAGCTGGTGACAGGTCCATTTTGTAAATGAGGTGGCAGGATTTCTGGCTAAAGAGGGGTGCCCAACTAATGTAAGCCAGGCATCTTGCTCCTACTTCTGGGTAAGTCCTGTGCACCCTGCTGCATCCGAGGAGCTGCTTTTCCTTTTGCAAAAGAGGAGGGAGAACCCGGTTACTTCTGGGGTTTGAAGTAAACCCCGTTAGGCAGGAGAGGAGCGTGCGAGGGGTGGCAGGAGGTACCTGCAGCTCGCTCTGTTCAGAGAGCGGCTCCTCTGACTTCTCATGGCGTACAGCTCAGGAAAGGCAGAGGACTGAAATCTGCCCCTGCTTTGGAAGTTTCTCTTCATGTACTCTGTCGCAGGGGAGGTTTTGGTTTCCCCTGTGAGCTGCCTGACTTCAGAGCTTAGCTGGCCTAATTCACCGCTGCGTTCTTCCAGGGAAGGCTCTGTACTGCTGTGAAAATGGAGTAGCTTGTGCTCCCTCCTGACTGAAGGAGAGGCGCTTCCCATTCCAGCTGCTCTGCTCACAGTCTGACACTGGCTCAGGTATTCGGTAGCACCGGTGGAAAGCAGCTTCCTCACAATTTCAATGCGGATTGCTAACGTGGAGGTCTCTCATTATCTTCAGCCAGGAGCCATCCTGAAGTGGGAAACCTAACGCAGGCTACTCGCTGGGCTGTAGGTCTCCTCTGAGGTTCCTGTTTTGTGAACTGGATGTTAACATTGAGGTTCACCTCAGGCAGCTGCACTGAAAGACTGCGTCCTTGGACGTGCCTGTGGAAATACCCGGTGGCTGCTCCTCACTGCCCTGCGTGGTGGAGCAGCAGCTCAGAAGCTCCTTGCTGGGCTGTTCAGCGTTTCATAGCCATCCCTTTGCCCTCTAAAACCCCTCTCTAATTTTGCCTTTCAGGTTGTCTGATCTCCAGCACCGACCAGCAATGCCATCAGCTATGGAGGGCTCAGAGGGGGGAGAAGAAGGGGAAATCTTGCGCTATGAGGAAACAGAAGATGACAATGTCAGGTGAGTCCTGTCTCACAACATGGCACAGAGTCTTGGGCAAGGCAGGAGACCTTCCAGGTAAAGGAGTGATTTTTCTCCTCAATCTGAAAAGGAGTGAGGGACTCCAATAGGTGATTAATCAAATCAAATGTGCGGTAAAATCTGTTTAATCAAATGGTGCTGTAAGGGTGGAAGGGATGGGGAGGAGCGATCTGGCTAAGGCTGACAACAAGCAGTTATTTTTTTAGTCTCTACTATCAAACTTGCATTTCAGAAATGCTTTGGCTATTTCACAGTTGTGTTTATGCCTTCCTAGCCAAGGTGAGCTAGTTTTCCATGGCTTCCTGGGCAGTCTCATGTGACAGCAGCTTCTTGTTTTGAAAGATGACTCTAGAGGCGAACTCTGCTCCAGTGAGCTGCCTCTCCTGCCTTTGCAGAATACCCGCTGGTCTAGGCAAGGATCTTTTCTTGGAGGTTAGTTTAAAAAAACCAAATTCACACACTCGCTTTAAAAGCCAAGGCTTCAGACTTGGAAAATGGGAAGAGTGAACAGGATGCTTCCCAGAATACCTAGGTAGGCTGGTTGACTTCTCTTTGACTTGACAGGCTCAGTTTCGTACGAAGTTGATGCTCCCTGGCTCTCCTGGCACATCCAGGCCTTGTCCAGCGCGTGGGCTGCAGTGTTCAGCCACTCAGTGGGTCTGGAGTGTTCAAAGTCTGTCCCTCTTACGGCTAACATGATCATGCTATCTGTAGCAAGCCAGACATAAAAACTGTAAGGGGCACTTTGGCATAACGTTGAGTGAGCGTGGGTGTTGATAACTCTGTACTGAACTCCAGGTAGGTGCAGCAGCTGTAACCTAAAATCATAGATTTTTTTTTCTTTTTTTGAAAGACAACTTGTAGAACCCTGCAAAACCAGTGTGATTAAGGATAAATAAACCTTTTAAAGGTGTTCTTGCCCTGTCTTGCCATTTGGTTCTCATCTCTTCTCCTGCAGTTGATGCCCAAGTCGGAAAAGCTAGGGTCCTGCCTGCGTATGCATCTGCTCTTACCCGAGCCTTTCTCCTTCTCCGGAGTGACCAAGGAGGATGGCACTGAGGCTCCTGTGCCCTTTAGCCTGCCCTGTAGTTGCTCTTCATATGCTCAAGGCCTCCTTTTGTAGTAGTGTTGGGGTTCACATGGATGAGAAGCAAAAGTAATGGTGCAGGCATCAGAGGATCCTTCGCAATTGCTTCAGCATCCTGGATCTGAGCCCCTGGTAAGCCCCAGCCCGCCCAGAATGGCAAGTCTGGTTGGCACATGGGTGCCCGCATCTGCAGAAGGAGCTTCTGGCTGCTGCCACCCAGCCGCTTCCTCCTGGTGGTGCCAGTTCCACAGTTCCCACCTTGTACCTTCTCCAAACTGGGCTTGAGATGGTAGGGAGTGGGGGGATCCCTCCAAACACAGCAGGGACAAACTCATTATTGCATGTGGAAGTGGGGTGAAAGGATTTCTCCCTATTTGTCTGCAGTCCCACCGACCTTTCAGAGATGCTGAAGGAGGGGACTAAGGAATCCCACGACCGTGCGGAGAACACTCAGTTTGTCAAAGACTTCCTGAAAGGACGGATCAAGAAGGAGCTCTTCAAGGTGAGTGCTGGTCCGCTCCCCTGGCAGAGCAGCTCTTTGACGTACCCAGTGACTGACGCAGGCTCTGAGGCAGAGCCCCGCAGCCCTGTGTGTAGGGGATGGGGGCAATCCAGACTGAATAGTCAAAACTACGGGAGGGCGCTTGCCTGCGACTCCTGCCTGACGTAGCCTGCACCCCACGGGGGTGAGGAGCATGCTGCCCAGCACACATTTGCTTAGGTGGAAGCGCTGGGCTTCTGGCCACATGTCTGCTGGCCGCTCAAGGCAGGTGTGGCTGCAGCACAGATACCAGTGGCATCAGCTGTTTAGGAGTGAAATCCTGGTGGGATTACAGCACGTCTTCTGAAGACTAGGCTGTTTTCCATAGGCTTCAGGTCAGATTGCTTGCTCTTCTGTTTTGGGTCGGAGCAGCACTGTCGGCTCCTGGAGGTCTTGGCATATGCAGTAGTCTCCTATAGCTGTTGGTGCTAGTTGTACCTTTTGGATGAAGTTAGTCCCTGTGCCTTGCTCTCAAGGTGAGAGCAGACCCAGAACACACAGCTGGCAACATTAGACTGATTCTTAGCTCGTGCTCTGTAGGCAATGTTGTTCTGAACATAGGTAGAGAAGAGCCTCTGTTCCTTGCCTGGTTACGGGCTCTCCAGGCTAGTTTTGTGTCAAGCCTAGGGGTTTCCTCCTTGTTTACCCCAGCTCCATGCAGGGGGGGAGTAGTCACAAGGTGTGATGTGCCGATCTAGTGAATGGCTTCTCACATTAGCTGTGCTTTGTCCGCAGCTGGCCACCGTGGCACTTTACTTCACGTACTCTGCTCTGGAAGAGGAAATGGATCGCAACAAGGACAACCCGGACTTTGCTCCTCTGTATTTCCCCCTAGAGCTTCACCGGAGAGAACCCTTGGTCGAAGACCTGAAATATTTCTATGGAGAAGACTGGAAAGAGAAGATCCAGTGTTCAGAGGCAACTCAGCACTACGTGGACAGAATCCATCAGGTGGGACAACACGAGCCAGAGCTGCTAGTGGCTCACGCTTACACACGCTACATGGGGGACCTCTCAGGTGGCCAAGTGCTGAAGAAGGTAGCCCAGAGGGCCCTGAAGTTGCCCAGTACTGAGGAAGGGATCCAATTCTACACGTTTGACAACATTTCCAATGCGCAGCAGTTCAAGCAGCTCTACAGAGCGAGGATGAATGCTCTAGACTTGGACAAGAACACCAAGGAAAGGATTGTGGAAGAGGCCAACAGAGCCTTCAGATTTAACATGCAGGTACTAAATCCCTTGAGCCCCTGTATGTGTAAGTGCTGCTGCTTTCAGGTCTGGACCAACACTTGGGCCCAGGTTAAGTCAGTCAGACCGCTCGTTGGGGCAAAGTGGTTTGGGTCTGAGACCACCCTCCATCTGATGGGTGTGGGATTCTAGTTTAAATGGCTCCTCTGGTAGCTTCTGGAGACACGGCTGGTGTGGGGTAGGAATTCCTTCCATGCTCCAACACCACAGCCAAGCCTTTGATTAGGGCAAAATCGAGGTGACTTCACTACAAGATTCCCGTGGGCTGTGTGGCTCTGAAGCAGCGGAGAGCAGAGACAGCCTCAAAGGGTGTGAGCGTGTTGTGCCACGCTGGTTACGGTTTGTCTCATGTCTGACATATTGCTCAATGGCCAAAAACCTCTGTAGCCTCTTGTTCGTTTCATAAAACCTGACTGAACTGCCCCCGTGCCTCAGGGGGCTGAACACAGTCTTAGCTACCGTAGGGAAGCTTTAATCTGTGCCTACAGGAGGTCGTTGTGGTTTAAGCTGGTCAGAAACGTGGTGGGCCACGGTTGGCTCCTTTGTCTGGATCCTTACGGAAATGCCTGGCTACCCAACCACTGCACGACCAGGAGCAGCGATCCCCAGAGAGCATCTGCAGCGGGGAGGGGAGAGCGCATTGCCTGATACTCCCACCCGCAGCGGGCTGGAGGGCAAACCGCAGGGCGATGCTGCGTGTCTCCCTCATGGGGCTGCCTTGCCGTCCTTGGAATGGGCTGGGCCATCTCAGAGCCGTAGCACATGTCCGATGTCACCGCGGGTCTGCCTGCGAGGCGCTCCAAAACGAATAGCACATGCTGTCTGTGGGGGAGGAGGGAGAACTTGCCTGTTCTCCAGATTGTTCCAGGGGTCCGGATGAAAGCTGCCTGCCTCTGCCTGCCTCATGTTCTCGCTGTGACCGCTTGCAGGTGTTTGATGAACTGGACAAGATTGGCAGGTCACTGACAGAAGAAGCCCAAGACGGAGGCTTTCCAGTCCACGATGGAAAAGGAGACCTACGCAAATGCCCTTACTATGCGGACAAACTAGGTGAGTCGTGGGCAGCGACAGCGCTGCCGCGCGCGTACGGCAGAAGGTTTGCAGCAGTAACAGTGCTTTCTGTGTTCTGGCAGGCAAGGCAGGACCCGGCTGCCCCTATCACGCTGCCGTGGCCCTGGCAAAGCATGCCCCGCTCCCGGGGCCCTGGCAAAGCAGCCCCTGGTGCAGCTGATCCTGGCGGCCTGCGTGGCCGCGGCAGCAGGAGCTGCAGCGTGGTACATGATGTGATGGGGAGCGCGGCGCGGGGCTCCAGATGGTGGCGAGGGGAGAGGTGCGTGCCCTGTCCTTCTTCAGACTGTTCCCTTGCTGTTGGTGGTGAGTTGACTGCAGGGTGGAAGTAAGAAAATAAACAAGGCTCCCGCGGGACTGTCGAAGACTCTTTGCACGCCAATCGTTCAAGCACTGTAATGTAAGTTCTTTAGCTGATTAGCGTACAGAACTGCTCCGGTGTGAGGATTCCACTTCAGGACTGCCCTACCCGGGCTGGGGCAGCTTTTAAGGCCAGAGCTGTCTTGTCCTGGCCTGGCCAAGGCTTCCCGTGCTTGGCTTTTCGTCTCCTTCGCTGGAGAGCGTTTTCTGCCCTGGGCTGCCACCCGAGAATGTGTCATCAGCTTTTTCAGTGAAGAGCGCTCGGTTTCCTACCCTGAGGAATCGATGTTTCAGTCGTGCTGTGGTGCCTGTGCCAGTTAACTGAAAGCAATGCCCTGTTTGGTGCGGGGTCCTGGGGACCAAGTCTGGCTGCTGTTGGAGGAAGCTCCCTGGGGGTGGGGACAGGACCATGTGCGGGGGTATGAAGGCGACAAATGTGTATTGTGCAACGTGGGGGTTGTGGGTTGGGTTTCTTTTCTGAAGCCTTGACTGGAATAAAAAGTTGCAATGCTGTAGCTGGGGAAAGCCAAAAGGCACCTCCCTGGGAGAATGAGTGAAGCGTGCCGTGAGGTGGAGGGCTGCGTGGGGGATGCGGAAGGCTGGGGAGGAGGTTAGTGGGGAGAAGGGGAGTGGGTACGAACTCCCACGCTGTTGTACTTGTCTCTGACTCATGCGCTCCCTGAGCCCTGCCTGCCCCACTCTCTCCCTGCTGCCTCCCCTGGGGTTTCCCCCAGCTCCCGTGGGGAGGGGACCCACTGTCCCTGCTCAAAGGGCACAGCCAGGCCCTGTCACGGCCTGGGGCTTTTCCCTGGTGAGGGGTCTCCTGCTCTGGCAGGGGCAGAGGGGTGGGGGGGTGCTCGAGGTGTCTGCTTGGTGACATGGGCACCCCTCTGCCTTCCTCCAGCCCAGTTTGGGGGGGCTTTTCTCCTCTTCAGCTGAGCGCTTGGACACAAGGAGAGGGCAGAGCTGGGGAAGCCCCAGCTGCAGCTGAGGGCAGGCCAGGGAAAGCTCCTCTTACCCCCGGAGCTTCTGCTGCCCTGGGCTGGGGTAGGGAAGCTGTTGCTCTTCCTCCAGTGCTTGGTAGTGCTGTGTGTCCCCTGCCATGCCATCCCTCCTCATCCTCAGCTCCCCTGGGGGCACATCTGCTGCGGATTTGGAGCAGGGGAGAAGAAAAGATGGACACAAGTTCAGGGTCTGTTATTTATTTACATAAAAACACTGACTAGTGCCACAGTTCCACCTCTGAGCAAACAGCAGCTGCCTGTGCAGGCCAGGCTGTGGCTGCAGACCCACGTACTGAGACCCACACCACCCCCGCTGGGGGCGGCCGTCTCCAGCAGGGGTGTTGGGCAAGGGAAGGGAGGATTAGCCACAGAGGGGCTGAAAATGGCTTCCAGGTCCTCTTGCCCTCATCAGTCGTCATGCTGCTGGCAGCTCCTGTCACTGCCTGCTTGCCCCCTTCCTTCTGCCCCGTATCAAGTGACCTAAAAATAAACCCCTACACCCACATGCAACGAGTGACCCCACAGGGTGCAGCTGCGGTGGCAGCAGGACGGGTGCTGCAGGGTGTGCGCCCACCGACCCTGCTGGGCTCAGGACGTGGCTCCGCAGCGGGTGGGCACGGGTCTGCTCCAGAGCTGCGAGCCAGCTGCGGCCTGGTAACAAACTCTGCTAATCTACAGTGCCAGGGCAGGTAGCGACGTGCCGGCTGCATTTTTTGCTAACGGTTTGCCAGGTGCGTGAGGAACTGCCAGGGGCTTTCCTTCCCCAAAAAAGCCGCAGCAGGGGCTGGGAGGCGGCGGCGCCATGCGCCTGGGTAGGCCCT
>NW_009626043.1:0-1096 GCF_000690535.1 Cariama cristata | reverse complement strand
CAAGGGTGCAGTGCTGCTGCCGTTTCTCCCCCCGCACCGTGCCTCGAAGGCGGCTCTGCCTGCCTCTCCTTCGGACGGGGCTTTGCCTATGGGCTGCACGCCGCCCAGGCTGGAGAGGGCCATGAACCATGCTGAAATGCATAGTACCACCCTCTCCGTCTCCTCATCACCGAGCCCCTTCCTAAAAGGGCCCCAAGGGCCCTGCTGCCTCCCCTGTGGGCTGCCTGGGTTCCCCTCCTTCCCCTCCTGGGCAGCAGGTGCCCCCCTGCCTGCAGCAACTCCCTGTCATGGCAGCACATCCCTGCAGCCAGGCACCCCCGGCACTGCAGGGGACAGAGGGGTGGGTGCCTCCAGCAGCTGCTGCTCCGCCCTGGGTTGCTCCAGGCAAGAGGGGCCTTGCTAAGCACCCTGGAGTGCAAAGGGGTGCAGAGCGATGCCCCCCCTCCACCCCTCTCCTGTGTGCTGCAAGGCAGCCCCCACTTCCCACGGCATCTGGGGCCTGGGCCCACCTCCCCTGCGCACCCCACGCCCGCATCGCTCGTCTAACTGTTCACAGCGAGGACCGGAGCTTGGGGAAGGTGGTCGCAGCTCTGAGCAGGAGGGAGCCGGGGATACACACGTACACACCACCGGAGGGTTAAGCGAAGGAGTGTTGCACACGCAGAGATTAGGATGGCAGCGGGAGAGGGGCCGGTGTCATTCCAGTGGCTCGGACTCCCCGGGGTGCTGTTAGCACATGCGCTTGTACGTGTAGATATAGGCCTTGCAGTTGGGACACGTGTGTGTCACATCCTTGAAGTCATCGAACAGGCAGGGGATGAGGCAGCAGCAGAGATCGCACCTGGAGCACAGAAGAGGCAGAGCGGGGTGAGCTCGGGCACTCCCGAGGCAGCCCGTGGGAAAAGGCACACGTGGGGGGGTTGCTCTGAGGGATGGACAAGAGAGGCAAGTACTTGCCCCTGGGGAGCCAACCGTGACCCCATGCTGCTGTGACGGGCAGCACCAAGGCCCCTGTCCCTTGGGGTGTGGTGCTGCTGACCCCGCTACAAGGGTAAGAGCTGCGTTAGTGAGCAGTCGGGCACCTCGGAGGGCAGGG
>NW_009626042.1:0-1676 GCF_000690535.1 Cariama cristata | reverse complement strand
TTATCCCACGCATGTTCAGATTAAAAGTAGAACTGTAACAACGGGACGGCAGTGAACTCCACGCCTTGAAGAATCAGATACCCAATATCTGACTTAAAAGGCAACAAGACCACCTACTTAGTCACTCAAACTACATAAACAGAGATCTTGCCCACATCAGGGAGAACGCTGAACTCTCTCAGATGCTTATTTTTTGATAATTTCACTAGCCTAATTAGCTTCATCTGCACTGGCTCAGAGACATGGAATCAGTCAAAAGAAAAGTAGTTTTTTGTTACTGGTCAGCATAAGCTGGGTTTTGTATTTAGAAATTAATAAGAGAAATTATTTTCCAGATGCTTCTTTCAGTTCCAGCTGCTCCATCAGCCCAAGGTATTTTTAGGAAGCAAACTGCATCAGAACTCTCCTGTTAAATGAAAAAAAAAAAACCAAACCAAACAAGCCCAAACAAAAACCCCAAACCAAAAAAAACTTTGCTCAAAAGTATCCTTTATTCCTATTTTAAAAAAGCATCGAATACTTTTTCTGGAAATCACTTTAGGTGTTCAAGTCAACCAGTAGTCCTTTCCATCAGAGACATACATCTCACCTTTCAAGGCTGCTTGTTCAGCTTGTGTATACATCCCCAGAAAGAAGTACGTACAGGCAAGGTTCACCCAAACATCTGGATTGCAAGCTGGTTGTTTGGTTAAGGCCTCATATTCCTGCAACACGAGAGAGGGTCCATTTTTTAAAAATGCGTAATACCACAGACTTGTATTAAATACCATTCTTTCTTCCACCATTTATAATGCATCATTAAATTATTGAGATCAAACGACTTATGCTCAAGTTCCTTGCAGTTCTTACAATGAAACTACTCTATTTTAACCTAAGATATGTCCCTAGCTCTTTTTTGTTTACAGCAATAGAACAGACAACAGGGACAAACAGTGCTATAAATCTTCACTGTAGGAGCATGAATTCTGTCAATACTGAAGTTATAAATATATAAAAATTTATATATGCTGTTATATATTATTATAAATATATTATATTTATAAAAGATTCATATTCTAAAGTTATAAAGGCATCAACATAACCAACTTTTCCTTGGTCGTTTCTGATGCTCTCCTAAATTCTCCTCCAGTCAAAGCCTGGGAGCCATAAACACCAGGGAAATCCTGTTGTGAATACTTACTGGAGCAAGTGTTAAACATGCTTTTATAAACCTGTAGGTTGTGTCTTAGTATAGATTAAAACAGTGGTCTCCAAAGCGGGGTGTGCGCATCCCAGCGGTTATGCAGGACAATACCATCAGGTGCAAGGAGAAAATCTCTTTTGGTATCATTAATAACTAAATTAAATATTTTTAAAATATTTGTTATTTAATTTCATCTTTCTCTCATCCTTTTTTAATTTCTATTTTTGTGTACGTTTTACAATTACATAAGATATCAGTACAGTAGTACATGTATATAATTTACAAATATATACATGTATGTAAATATATTGGGGGTGTGTGCTCAAAAATTTTTTACTGATGGGGTACATGATCAAAATTGTTTGGAGACCACTGCATTAAAATACAAGCCTACAAGTCAGTATTGGGCTTTTCCTAATATTAGGAAAAAGTATTCATTTTCCTAATAATTCCTATTAGATTTCCTAATAGATAAAGATATAATTATAGTAAA
>NW_009626041.1:116504-116860 GCF_000690535.1 Cariama cristata | reverse complement strand
TGGCACTGCTTCGGCACAGCCCGGCGCCTGCGACCCCAGGCACCGCCGGCTCCATCTCTGCCTCACCAGCAGAGATGAGCAAAGGAGTTGAGCAAAAACCCGAGACAAAGAAGGTGAATGGTGGTGGTTCATGAAAATGTCACGCAGCCGAAACAAAAGGCACAGAAGTCCTCAGGCAACCCAAGAGAAATACAGTTGTATTTGTTACGGTGCCATCTGCTAGACTGCGGGTCTTGAAACCAGTCAGAGGAAGGCTGTGTGCTGAATCAAAACATAGCTCCTTCTGTTGGCTCAGTGATTTAATACCATTGCTTTTGGGTAGGAAACATTCCCCAAAGTACTGCTGTGCTGCAAGT
>NW_009626041.1:111339-116469 GCF_000690535.1 Cariama cristata | reverse complement strand
CACGCTGAAGTTACTGGGGAATTTTACTTAAAGTCAGACAATGTAATATGGATCTCTGCACAACCGTTTTTGCCTTGTTCACACTCCTCTTTTTCTGCTCTTTGCTCTAATTCTTACAACTAGAATTGCTGAAGTTGGGATTTACGGGGAGGCTTTTGGTAAACATCAGAAAAAATACTCGTTAAACTGAGAGAAACTTTTACTTTATTTAGGTCTACAACATTAAATTTAAGAGGTATAATAAAACATCTTTTTTCTGGGACTGCAGTGGTTTTTCACAGGCAAAAGAGTTTTGTACCTGTACAAAGAGTTACACCCTGGGACAAAGATTTAAGGCTAGGCTTAGTATTATACCACGAAGCCGCAGCAGACTCTACATTAGCGCATCGGAAATGCACAAAGCGATCGCTATTAAATGCTTTCGGTCCTATCATAGAAGCACAGAACCCAAGCCAGCAGCCTGAACACAGGCCCCTCGTGCCACTCATACATCCCACTGTGTCCTGGTACCTTGCCTGCCTCTTGCGCCGGGGAATGCAGGTTCCCAAGGGCTCGCCACCAAACCTGGCAGCCCCTTGCAAATGCCCTGAATGTATTTGCCTCCCAGGAGATGTAATCAGTCCAGCAGTGACTGATGCTTTACTTCGAACCTCTTAAATACATCTCAAGATAAAAAGCCCAGCTTCTTGCCTTCATGTGTTCTTCAGCCCTTCTGAGCAGAGGTGCAGCGCTTCGGAGTTTGCTCAGAGAGAATCTCCCACAGCCATCACGAATGCCACTGTACGCACTGGCAAAGCTTTGTTTAGTTTCAGTGAGCCTTGAACAGAGCTCACCAACTCATTATTTCCCTTAAAATGACAACTAGAGGCCTCAGCTGAGACTGACAGATAGTGAATAAGAGACAAGAACTTCCCCAAAAGTTTTGAAACGAAAACCATCAAATAGATGTGATAGACAATGGGCAAATAAACTGCAATTTAAAAAGTTCTACTTATTTTATAATTTCTACAAAAAACGTATGTGGTGGAATCCAGAAAGGAGCCTGCTGTCCCCAGGTCAGCATTTCAACTACAAAGACATTCTTCTTCACCTATCAGTTGGGAGACAGGTAACAGAGATTAGGCTAAAGACCATTATTAAGAGCTCAGGAGTTAGAGAATGCATGACCTAATGCCCATACAACTTTCAAGCAACAAGGCAGTGCATGTGCCCTTTTTTCCTTCCCATAGGTCCTTTCTTAGTGCAAAAAACTGACTGTACTCAATTAACGAGTAACAACACACGATTTTATTTGCTCTCTGTTGTTCAGCGCATGGCACAAGCCGTCTTTCTTCTCCACCGACGAAGCTGTGCTGTAAGAGTAGTATTATTCACATCCTCAAGGGTTCTTTACAATGCCTTTCGCTGCAGCATGTTATGTGCTTCACCGTCATTCATGACCTAGTTTCACAAAGCTCCTCTGAGACACAGACTTTGTATTTTCCCATGTTTCAGATTTGGAAATGCAGTGTGGAATGACTAATGTCAAGTCAAACAGCATACGCACGCTTAGGGCTGCAAGGTGCTTGGGTGTGCTCGGCGAGCTTGGACAAGACGTCTCATCTCTGGAGACTTTAATTGGTGAACTCCAACCACTTGCTACTGAGAGGCTTTGAACTATGGTGTTTCAAAGGGATGTCACTTGGCCGAAGGTGAATTTTCACAATGACAGTAAAAGGTAAGCTCCTGATACAAGGTTTATCCTTTTGTGAAACTTCATGTCCCAGCTCCAAATGTTAGAAGACACTACAACATTTAAAATAAAAGATGCTGTGCAGTTTTGAGACAGGTAGAAATGTATTCTTTATCCCATACCTCATGCTCAAAACCGGCAGTACAGCTTTAGCTGAAATACTCTTTTTGGGGCGGGGAAAAAAAAAAAAAAAAAAAAAAAGGAGTTAGATGGAAAATTTCATTCCAAATGCAGAAAATTGGAAGACTTGTGAGAAGCTCAAAACAGGGTGTTACAACAGGAAATGTGCAACCTCAGGAATATGCTGTTGGCCTGCCTGCGGACTCAGAGGGCATCCAAATCAGAGACGTAGCGTTAAAAGGAGTATACTGTGAGACTGAAAAGAAAGGAAGCCACAGTAAGAACACCTAAGAAAATAACGCCTGACAAGAAATAAAACATATTTTGCAGATAGTAATCCCAGAGAACGTTGCAGTGTCTATTTCTCTGATTATTCCTATTCCAGACTTGTGGCACCATGGAAATATCCTTTTCTTGTTTTCCACTGCCAGCTTGTATGGAAAAACAGCTTGCTGGTTATATAAAATAGAGGTTATCAGCAATATTGCTAATTAACGGTGTAGTTGCCAACTAAGAAGTTAAACTCTGACAAACATGACCTAATGTTACACAAATATGCTTCATCAATCACAGTTAAAAAAATACACAACAGCCAGTATTTTCTTTGGACTAGTAATAGAATCTATTGGCAGTTAGTGTAATTAAAGGCTAGTAAGCGGATTAAAATACTTGGGGGTTTATAGCCTTCTTCTCTACAGAAAAAGGATGAAAGTGTTTTTTAAAATGCCACAGATCTGAATTGGTGGTTGTTTAAAAGGGGAAGAGTTTAGTGGGAGCCCAAGGATCTACAGGCAAATCCAGGTTCAGCGTGGGGAGATCTCGGGTCTCTGGGCAGAGTCAGGCTTTTGGGTGTCCTCTGACGGATGCTTGCTGTTGCTGGCACTGATCCTGCTTGCAGCAGCCGGTGGCACTGTGCGCGGTGCTGGCCTCCCGCTGGGTATCCCGTCTCGGGGGGGACACACGTACAGGGCTGTGCTTCCTTTGTTCCACGGTGTCCCGTGAGCTTTGAGGCTGTTGCGGAGTATCGGTAATGTGGAGAAGCCTTCCTGGAGGGCTGTTCAGGAGATGGGTTTGTCTGGCCTCTTCCCTTCAAATGGAGCAGAGGGAAGTACAGTTCGTCTGTTTAATTTATTAAATGCAGAATTTTTTGAATGATGGCTTGTAACAGATGGGAGCTGGAGTGCAAAGGTGAACAGAAATGAGAAATTCAGTAGATTATGTTCCCAGGCTTAGTTGCAAAGAATAAAGAAGGGAAAAAAATCTTGCATGGGAGAATTAATTTTACTGATTTAATGAAGTTAAATCAATGGTTTTACAGTTTTGTTTCAAAAAAATGAAATCTAATGGTGAGGATGAACCAAACATTCTTAAATATTTACTCTGAATGCCAGTTTTCCACATGCCATGCAAGAGAACGGACTGACCATTTTTTTTTAAATGCTGTCAGAACAACATTACTCATCTATTTTAGTACAGACTCAGTAAATCAAGAATACATTTCACAGTAATATTTATTTAAGCAGCAAAACATTACTCATTGACATAGAGAACTAAAATTCCATTTATGCTCAGCAATTTATCAGACTCACTGGATTCACATGTCATCCCAGCAAGATAAGGAATGCTATGAAAAAGATGTTACTTATAAAAAGGAGAATAAAAAATCTGAATATTCAATAGATTGCACTGCACTGTGATGGAGGTTTTGTTTTAATATTGGTAGAGCAGAACAGCACTATAAAAGCAGAAGCTGCTACATGAAAAGAACATGACTGGAAGCAGTGGTAGTGATGACTGGCTCTGAACCTTTCATGAACCCACTGACTTCAGTGGCCTTTGGATGAGGCCCAGAAAAAAGCCACATTTTTATATGGTAGGCAAATTTGATAAAGGCACACTCTGAATCAGAAACAAAGAAGTTGTGAGGAGCTATGCAGAGTAGACCATGAAGCAGAAATAAATAGTATTCGTACAGTCAAAGGAACAAGTATAGTAATTGCATTCACTCACATTAAATCCAGTTGACTGATTTCCATTTAAGGAATTTTGAGCTAAAAAAAAAATTGCAATCAGAGTTGAAAAAAAAATCTTCAGGGTCTGGGTTATTCATCTAAGATGAGCCCTGCAGGCAACAATACATCTGTTAGGCTTGGCCTTTGGCCCATGCTTTGTATTTCAGTTGAGTTTCACTAATCACAAATCCTTAAGGGTTTATAACTTCTCCCTCCTTTCCTGGGACTGCCTGGCCAGCTCCCCACTACGCTTCCAGCACAACTAAGGCCCTCGAAACGCCGCGCACAAAGACCTTGGCTCTTCACGTCTCCTCGTGAACGTGGGTAGCAGCCGCTGTTTCCACCAGCGCAGGACTGGATCTCCGGCGAAAGAGGTTTCCCTTGTTCCTGATGAAATGGTGAAAGGCTCCTGCTGAGGTGGCTACGCACCAGCAGGAAGGACATAAATGCGTAGTGTGGGTTTATAACCGCAAGTGCAAAGCTGCAATGCCAACTCTCTTCATACCTCCATAGGTACTAGAGCTCTTCAGGTGCCTTGGATCTTTAGTTTTTCCCAGGATTGTTTGAATAAAATGCAATTATCCAAGTGAGTGATTTAATCAGCAGAAGACGGAGCGAATCCCTCTTTTTATTCCAGTAGGGATGTGATTTGTCTGACCTTGTTTTCAGCTTTGGTAGAAGGAGAGATCCTGTCTGGATCCTACAACTGCCAGCAGACGGGGGACAAGGGCACCCTTTAAGGACCCGAGCCATATAGGTGCAAGTTGGGAGGAGAAATTTGAATGAGCCCTTATTTTCTCATCACTAAAACTAGTGACTAGAAAGGAAGGAAGAATAACAGTACATGATGTCTACCTGGGAGAGGGAGTTAGCAGCTGCAAACGCCAACCTGGTTGTACTAGTTGCAGCAGTAAATGCCAGACTTAAGACACATTTCAGTGCACAGCAGTTCTTTTATCTATGTATTAGATATTTTCCCGCTGATTGTTTGATTCCTGAGCAGGAACAGCTTATTTTGTGCTAGCTCTAGTTTTTCCCACTCCGAGGCTTTCCCTCTTTCTTCTGTGGAGATCCTGGCTGTCCTGCAGGGACAGCAGAGACCTAGGCAGGAAAATGCAAGATCACATCTGACGTTGTGTCGTACTGGCCTACGGCACGTTCCCTCCCTTTTCTGTCCCACTGCTGACTCTTGCATTTGCTACAGCGCATTTTCCCCAGGTGCTGGAAGAGATTGTGGACAGAGCAGAGAATAGAAGAGGAGAGGAG
>NW_009626041.1:109873-111308 GCF_000690535.1 Cariama cristata | reverse complement strand
GGTGCTGGAAGGGATGGTGGACAGAGCAGAGAAGAGAAGAGGAGAGGAGAGGAGAGGAGAGGAGAGGAGAAAGGAGAGAATGGATCTGCCAACAAAATGACTTTATACCTCAGCTGATGCCCAATGCAGCTTGCACTACAGCATCACAAACAGCTTTGCTCTCATGGTGCTGTGGCCAGCACACTGGTTCCCACTGGCGATTCAGAACACAGGTGTGCTTAATTTAAGCAGCTCCTTGCTTGCTCTACTGCTGATCTCAATTTCCTTTCTGGGGTGTCTGGTTTTCCCCGTGCACCACAGAGGTAAGTAACCCAGGCACATCCAGGATTTTGGATTCTGCATCAGAATCTATCCACTTAATTTTAAGGCAATTTATCCTTGTTGAGGATCCGGCCATTTATAAATGGTGAAGAGCAAATAACACGGCACATGGATGCCAGACAAAGGCCTTATTAGTGATAATACATGGCTGCTCAAGAATGTCTCATGTTATGGGGTCAAGATTTCTTGAAACAAAGTGCTCCCCAACCTACTGCCTGTGAGGAACTTTTTCTGAAGAAAAACATGAACAATGACTTATGTGTCTTTAGAAACAAACATTAATGGCTAAAATAGTACATTATTAATATATAAAAATTAAATTTTATCTATAGTCTTTCTTTCTCCTTCAGGTTTCTGCAATGATGTCTGCTTTTACCTCCCCCTCTAAAAATAGTTCATAATTTGTGATGCACAAGCAAGCTGCTTTCACAGGCTCAAAGGGAACAGTGACTATGGGCACGCAGTAAAAAATTATCAAGCTAGAATGGCCAAACTGCTGTAATATTCTTTGTATATACATTAACCTGCTTGTAGCTGGGAAGAAAACATAACGTTGAACCTTGCAGGGCAGTAGATTAAAAGAAATATTCCAGAGATCCCAGAGGAAGTGTTGCATCTTTTTCAGTATGGGTCACATATGGAAGCATGTATGGACGGTGGAAAAGAAAATCTTAGTGGTTTTCTCCCATTCAGTAGGTCACATTTCAGGTGGGTTTAAGATGCAGACACATTACAATATAGAGCTAGTACTACACTTTATCTTTGACAATGTTTATTAGTCTTGAATTAAATTAAATTGAAGCCTGTTTTCTGTGCTGGTCAGTCATGCATCTGACTGGTCAGATGAATCTGGGTTTCTGGAGCACAAGGTTTGCTTTATTTTGGAAAGAAAAATGAGGCTGTGAAAACCTTTTGAGGACAAAGCTTTGCTCTGCAGATTAAAATTACTGATAGAAATACTTTTATTCGTTAGCTAAAGCTAAATTTTAAACATCCTATTTTGTTATTCCAGACTCTTGCATGCACAACATTTCATTTAGGTTTTTGGTTTTGTTTTTTTTTTTTTATTATTGGAGAAAGGAAGGACATGTTTAAACAAGCATAATTATTTAGA
>NW_009626041.1:103407-109850 GCF_000690535.1 Cariama cristata | reverse complement strand
TCCTGCTATTAAATCAAAAATCATTTGACCAAGGATATAATTTTAGAAATAGTTAAATAAATGCTGAATAAGTAACAAAATGTCGTTCTATTGTATTTAGCCATTGCACCAAGACACGTCACACAGGCTTAGATGACAGCTTTTCACTCCGCTACCGTGTTGTGCAATGGTTTCCACACGCAGACTGGGGGCTGAGATGAGGATGACAGACTGCTTTATCTCCTTCACTCAGGGAAACAGAAACCAGTTGACAGTGTATACCGACAGCGAGAGAGAGGAAGAGGGAGAGAGAGAAATTTGAAAACCACCAATGCTATTATGAAATACCAAGTTCTAATTCACATGACTCACACTAACTACTCTCCCCAGGCTGGCCAGATGACAAGACATGTTATAATTATGTGGCTAAGATTGAAATGCTCTTAAAGCCTACGTAACTAGCCTCGTGGACTCCACTAAAACCCACTAAGGGCACTAGACCTCACAACCAAAGACCATAGCTAGATATTACAAATGGCAAGGCTGTAGTCCAGTGAAAACATAGTGCTACTTGCAAGTTGTTTCTCCCTAAAATGATTGCTGTCCTGAATGCTCGAGGAGAGTGACATCAGTTAGTGGTCACCCATGACAGTTTTATTCTGTCAGCCATTTCCTATCATCTCAACTCTGATGAAAAAGGTTTTCTTTCCTTGCGTAAAACTCCACTTGAAATGAATAGTCAGGGGAAAGCTTTTCTAAAACTATAGTTCTCACTTCCTGAGGAAACAAGAAAATTCCTTGAAGGACATATTCATAGCAGGATTATTGTCCTCAGCGTGGGTCTTCGGCAGAGTAATTTCCCTCTCTATATGAAACAATTTGGTCAAATGAGGACAAAAGGAGAGCACAAACTGCTGGTTTTACTGGCTGGACTAGATCAGCCTTCCTGATTAGTTTGTCTGTGCTTTTGCTCCCTATTCCATGATAAAATGACAATACAGCTCTACGATGTATGTGTAAAAATGTCTTCTCCATAAACAGAAATTGATTTTGAATAGTCAGTTCTCAATGCACTGCAAGACCACCCAGAGAGTCCTCAAAAGGCAAGGTAAAAAAGAAAAAAAAAAACACCAAAACAACAAAACAAGTGGAAATATTTTCAATGTAAGAAAAATTAATCTACTGCTTTAAACGCAGAATAGAAGCACAGATCCAGAAAATGATACCTACAAATTTCTGCTTTCTCTTACTCCCTCAAACTTTTTCTATTCCCCTTCCATTTTCTCATCCTTACTTCTTAGTTTTAATGAGTTTATTTACTTTTTCCTACAGTTGCTTTGCCTTTCTGTATACCAGTCCCTGACTGTCCTTGTTCCAGTCTTAATAAACCCAGTTCTTCTTCTTCCCAGCTCGCTATGCCCACACTTTTTCATCTGTGGCTCCTCCATCTTATTTGATATTTTCTGTTCCTCCTTTGCTAGGGAGGAGCTGTGAGCTAAGGTCTCCTCCCTGCCACAGGAAAAAGTCGGAACAGGAGCACAGACAAAGGCAAAGACTCTTAAAGAGGGGAAAGTAGGAGAAGTCCCACCCGACCATTGTCTCGTGCTGCTTCCAGTCCAGAGCTCACCGCTTAGAAATGCCGAGTTCATTTCTGCCCCCCGAGTAGTACATGAAGAAAAGGGAGTGAAGTATGTGAAGAATAGGAGATCCCTCATGGAGCTTCCAGACCACAAGGACAGCAAGAAAAAGAAACATTCCCTTCTAGCGAAAGAAGAACAGATGTGCATGCTTTGCCTTGAACCTTTAGAAAGATTATATAGTCACATCCATTGGAGAAAATAATTCATCCATTTTCTGTCTATTTTTAAATCGCTCCCTTTACCCTAAGTCCTTGGATTAGATCGTCCCCCAGCACAGGCAGCCACCAGGAACTCACCCTGCTGTTGCAAGTCCTAGGTTTCCCAAAGAAGAACTCAGGAAAGTTACAATATCAATCTTGATTTGATTTTCATTTCTTTCATTTTTCCCCTTGCAATGATTTGAAAAAGAGCTCCTAGAGACAGTAGATCTTTCTAGCAACTTAGTCAAAATGCCAGGCCTGCCACATCTAATGTGCTTCCCACTAGCTTACAGCTGTTTAGTCTCCTTTGTGAGACCTAGCAGGTATCCTCAGTAATCTATGGGTTTATTTTTGGCAGTGGATCAGGACTGTGTATTAAACTTGTGAGATTAATAAGGAATAGTGCCAATATAAAATTGTTCTGTTTCCCTGAAATCACTGAGAATATATTACCCAAATACAGTTTACACACATTGGTGACTACTGAGTAATTTTGGGTAATATTTTCTCCTCTGTTTTTAATTTCAGGGAGAGTGTTTGTATTTTGAGTTCGTGCTTCTTAAGTGAGGTTCCTATGGGTTACAGTCACTGGCAATTTACCAGGATGTTGTCAGAGGCTGAAGAATAAACCTTGCCTTCAAAACAACGCATCTTTTGGCTGGATTTTATTGTAATCAACACTGCAATGCCACTACTTGTTTTTTCTGAACTCATCAGTACAGAGCTGTTGAAAATAGCTTGATGCTTCTCCTTTGCCTGCTGACATTGATCATGGTTAATTAAGTGACAATAAAGTTCGGGTTAACGCAAACAGGCATTAATTCTTGTCATCTCCCCATTCTCAGCAATATTCAAGTTCGACAAGCAGAGAGAAACAACATTGAAAATGTATCCTGGAAAAAACATTCAATTAACATCAGCATTGGAGGTCTTGTCAGAGATCCGTTATAAAGTATGCCCCATTTTTCCCCAATAACTCCATGCGGGCAAATCCCAGTGTCTGCTCAGAGTTAGACGTGGGACTGAGGTCTACTTTTACAAGCACTAGGATAAAAACTTTTGTGTCCTTGCTGCTGAATGTATGCCAGGCAGTGTCAGGCAGCAAATGTGCCAGGTTCATTTTTTCTAGAGACTCTTATCAGAAACACTGAAGTGTTTTCTCACACTGCTCAAATGTAGGAAACTAAATCAAATTGGGGGCTTAAGAGCAAGCAGTATTTTCTGGGTGGCAAGAAACTGATTTAGAAAGAACAGTTTAAATAAACTATTTGTTGGGTTGGGTTTGGTTTTTTTTTTTTGGTGGGAGTTGGGGAAGAATAATAATTTAAAAATGAGCTTAGAAAAAATCTGAATAACTATCCCTAGATGAAACTACTGCTGTTCCAACGTGTGTTGACAATAGTTCTGAAATGGCTCTTTCAGCTGGGTGAGGTGACAGCTGGCTGCTACCTGCTTATCCATCACTCACAGCTCACTGCCCAGGCTTGGAGGATTAGCAAGAAGATCTCTTTCTCGAAAGATATGAAATACATGAGCCCTGTTACCTCTGTCATCTGAAGTGTTCACAGCTCTGTTTCTGGATACGAGATGCACGTAGTGGCCCCATCTTTAAATATGCTCTCCATGGCTTCAGTTCAACCCAGCCATTTGCCGCCACCAAACCAAGGCTCTGCTGCTGCTTCATCACCTCCTGCCCAGCCCCACACCACCACTGCCACCACTCCTCTGAAGCTTGCTGCTGCTACGTGCCCACCGCAGTTGCCCACTGCTCCCCATCCCGTGGCGTTGCCCTACTGCGACCCTCACAGCCCGCCGGCAGCACTTCTGCCTGCTGGACAAGATTCCTGCAGGCCTGGCTCCTTCCTCAAGGAGAAGGCACTAGAAGCTGGGATTGGAGTTGCCTTTTTTTACAGTAAAGAAAGGCGATCTCTTCATGTGGCACGTTGGAGAGATGACTCTTGTTCACAGGTTATCAGATATCAATCCATGCATTACAGTTTGCTGAACATTAAGTGAAGAGCTTATTTGTAGTAAAAAGACACACACTCAAGACTTGAACTGTCCTGTCATCTCCCCTCTCTCTCCAAGAGCTCCTTGGAAAGAGTTCCTACTTGTGACTTTGGTCACTTCTACTGAGAAAGTTCAAGTGCTTTTCAGGTTTGATGTGGAGGCTGCAGCTATCGCACCCGCCAGGTCCCCTGGGCAGCACTTCCATCCCCTCCGTGCCCACGCAAGAGCAGGGGGCCGGCGGCACGACCCGGGGAGCCGTGAGCACCCACCCTGGGGGGCATGCGTGGGCTCCTTGAGGGCGCACCACCACTCCCACAAAGCAAGAGCTGACCCCTGGAACCTCCACTGCCAAATGCCCTCTCCTGGGGTCCTCACCCTGGGGGTGTGTTTATTTTCTCTCTGAGTAATACTAGATAACCAGGAGCAGAGTGCCAGTTAGTGTCTTGTGTAGGCTCACGGAGGGCTTGTGTTGGAAGAAAAGTGTCTTCAAAATGAAGTCGTGGAAGGCCATTTACAACAAAGAAATTATAACCCCAGCATTTTAAGTTTCTCATAGCAATAATTTTAATAAATCTTTTAGTTTGGGCAGTCTTTTACATACCGTGCTGTACACATAAGTGCTGGCAGGTAGAAAAGCAGGCTTGTGTTGCAGTCATAGGAGGAGAACCTGAATCATTTACAAGGGAAAATTTTTTCAGTCTGGGAATCATAGTCAAATGAGGAAAATTAAAAATCTCAACTACTGCACAGTGCAAAGGCTATAAACCTAAGATCTCCCATCCCAATTTTTCATGGGGCTAAAGGACATCAGTATTCAGCAGATCACAAAAATAATTCGTACACAAGGGGATGCAGGTGGACTTGCTTTTCCCTGCTTTGGCTCCTTTAGCATTAATATATGCTAAATGCATGATTTGACACAGCAACTTAACTTACTCTCTGAATTAGTTATCGTTGTCTTATTTTGGGTGCATACTGGCTTTCATGCTTCTGCCACTTTTATGCAGTATTACTGCACTTTTATTATCTTCATTTTTGAGCTGGCAGCAGTACAAACCTGCTGGGTGCAATGACTCAGCTGCTTTCCTCCTCTCGTTGCTGTGTACAGCACATATATCTGATATCAATGATGAAGGGTAAAAGGAATGGGGAAACCAGAGAGAGAGAATGCTTCTTTGTAGATACATATATGCTACTATTGCATAATATAGATACATATGCTCTTCATCTATGCCCACTCAAGAAATTCAGTTTAAAGATGCATTAGTGTATCATAAGAAAGAAATAGTAATGCATTCTTGTGTTGATATTACAGTGACACTTATGGAAAAGACAGACTTCACATTCTTTCTGTAAAACATTTTGTCATAAGGACAATTCTCCTCTATCTCCTCAGTTTATTGGTGTTCACTCCTCCAGAAAAAAGCTTTTACTGGAAAAATAGCCTTGGCCTTCACGTCCTGCTCCCAGCATGTGGACCTGAGCCCTCCTGCACCTTTGGGTATAGGAAGAGGTGCAGTTGTCCCAGCTTTCGGAGCTGGATTGCACAGAGGACCCTATGTACACACCTAGATTCATGTGCTAAAGCTTCCCTTTCTCATGGCAGGCAACTAAAAGAAATTAAATTTGTTTCCCTGTTTCTAATATTGTACAGCAGCTCTGCACTTACTTTTGTTAATCTTTCCTCTAGCAGATGCACTGAGTTCTTAAAGAAATCAAAAGCTACCAAACATCAGCCTCTTCACTGAAGTGACATGAGTGGGAACCACTTTGCGGGGAGGAAACCACTGCAGAAGGAGAAAACACAGCTCATTTCTGTTTCTTTTTTACCTTCTAGATACTAGACCTGAGGTGGAGATCACAACACTGGCTGCACTCCTTGAAAAACTCGATTAAGTGGACAAATTATGCTGACGAGGTCCTGAAAGGATTATTTCCATAAAGGCAACACCATCTCACCTGGTAAAAGCTATTTTTCATCTTTTAAAAGTCAAAGGAAGAATTTAAGAAAGACAGAACTAAAATTTGCATAATTTCCTTCCTTGTGCTCTCTCATATACACATTCAGCCAAGCTCATTAGTGCTTACAAGGCAACTTTGCTTTAAAAATATTACAAAAGAATCAATTATGACTGCTAGTTGTTAAATAAAGAGGGGGCACTTAGGAGCAATCTGGATTGCATGATAAGCTGATTTCGTTTGAACAATATGCACTGGAATACAGTTAATGTAATGTCATTAACCTTGACATCAAGAATGTAGGTCACTGTATTTTGGAAATCAATAACCAAGTTAAGTATTTAAGGGTCATCATTCCCGGGCAACTAATCACGCGTTCCTAATGCAAGGCTGATCCTGATTCCACCACTGCATTTGTGCAGAATGGGAAGTTAAGTAAGTCTTTCACTTGCCAAGGTATAACTGAGTAAGCGGAAACTCCAACTGGAAGGCAGGAATGAGTGAGATTCTTTATAAATAATATATTGCTTTAAACAATAAACATTTTTATAGTCAACTGCCGTTGCCTGGCCACCCAGAATCATACAATCATGTCAGAAATACAGCTTGCATTAAAAAGGAAACAACCCTCCACCAAATATTGCCGTCTAGTTCT
>NW_009626041.1:58698-103340 GCF_000690535.1 Cariama cristata | reverse complement strand
CATCCCGGCCCCTGCCATGCTGCCTATACACCAAATAAAGACAATAGAACCATTTTCATTTTAGAAAATATAACAAGATTGAGTAACTAAAATTAAGACACTTTCAAATATGAAGGAAGATGCACAGTTTTATCACCGCAGGTGTTTCAGTCTTCAGTCTGAGCTGGAGAAACGAAGGCTAGTGCAGGAAAGGCATGCTGAAGTCGTTTGCCTTATGTATGTAGATGGTCAGTAAATTGGGATAGTCCCACCTAACTCTAAAATCTATAGTTTTAAATCTGTCCATGTTTGGTTTCTTGGCTCCAGTCAGTGGGATAACAGAAGTTCATCATCTGTGTTCGCTGGCAGTCAGTCAGTATTGCCAGTTGTCAGCTACAGCTACAGTTGTGCCTTTCTCCTGACTGTTGTAACCTAAAAGGTTTTGTTGTGCATCAATCCATAACAGCCAGCTGGTGTTTCTAAAACACGGAGCTTGAGGCCTGCATTGGGAGATCATTAAAAATAGTCACATTTGAGGCCAGAACTGCCGAACGCTTTCTCCTTTCTGCTAAACCAAGTCTGCGAAGGTTCACACCACTTGTAGTCCTATTTCGGAATGGGGCATGGTCTCTGCACGATTCACTTCTGCAGTTGCTGAAAGTTGGCGCAAACGCCCTTTCCCAGTGTAAGCGTAGCAGGCATTTTAACTTTGTTGATGGGAAGTATACTCCCTCAGCAGTTTTCTTCCCTCCTAAGGAAAAGTGTGGGTGACCAGGATGGACTTGTCCCTGCCAGGTGTGCCTCCTTTCCAAGCCGCAGCCTTGCAGCCAGCGATGCGCGCTGGCTCTTCCCGGCCACCGCCGCTGCCCTGCAGCCTCCCCGGGGGCATGGTGCCGCCTTTGCACCGCTCTGCGAGCGACAGAGCAGGTCGGGGGGCCCAGCCCCAGGCACACTGCACTTTTTTCCCCAAAAAGAGGACCCTTCCCGTACTCCATACCTCCTTCTGGTCCTCCGAGAGATTGTCCGGGTGGATAACTGCAGCCTGCTGCTTCCTCGTGGCTCCAAAACAATTTGACTTTTTCTTTGGCTTTTTTCACCAGAGAGAAGCTTTTGCAAGGCTCACAGCTTTCCTGGCATCCCTCTGTTTTGACCGAAAGGCCTTTCTTCCCCTGGCAGTCCTTCCCAGCACTCTTCTGCCTTTAATTCTCTGTTTCTGTGCCAAGATAGCTTGCAGGAATGGGACCTATATGAGGACATAATCGCTTGGGAAAGGAATGTAATTAAAAGCAACATATAAAGCAATTTAAAAAAAAAAATCTTCTGAGGACGCTCAGCTGGCACAGTGAGAATCTTGCTGAGAATATGTAATTGTTTGCATTATTAAGTGCAGACAGGTTGGTTTTAATTCAAAACAAACATGGCAATTAAATAAAAAAAAATACCAATACAACATTATAACTACAAAATTAAAAAAAAATGAAAACATGTAGGAAACATAAACATTCAGGCTTTCAAAAAATGGGAAAGACTTGCCGAATTAATCAGATACTTTAAAAAAAAGTCCTAAAGATCTATATCACCTGCAATAGAAGAAACCAGGTGTAACACTGATGCAGCTGCCTTGATTATTAATATTTTTATTCCTGTTTTTCCAGTTAAATCTGCAGCAAAAGTATTGTATTTGATGATAACAAGTGTGTATCATAAGAAACACTTCACAGCTGAATTTACATTTGTTACATTTTCTTTCCTACACATCCTGTCTGCTTTTTGAAGTATTACCACATTGACATATTAATGTAAGGTTTTAGTTTCTTTTCAGAGAGTATATGCACTTGTTTTGTTATTTGATGGAAATGTTTGATAGAAATACTGTCAAACATTACATAGACTTGTGTGAGGTAATGCCCTCAGAAAATCAGAAAAAGTCAAAGCTTTTTTTTTTTTTTTTGACTAACTAAGGAGAAGATCCAGATTCCTTATGAAAGGCAGTACTTAGCTTTATCCAGTGCGTCTCTTCTGTGGATGTTAACCAATTAACCTGTTCTTTTCTGAGAGAAGTAAGAAGCATTTATCCCTGTTTGGGAAATGGGAAACCTAAGTGGGGAGATTAATTGACTACTGTAAAACCAAAGAAGGAAACTCCTTCAGAGCTATTATTAGATATCAGGAGCTCTGGATTTCTCACCACCTGCTCAAACCTATAGACAGAATGGATCCATCCACTTCAAAGAAAACACTTAATATCTCATTGCCTGATCAGGAGTATCACTATAAGGTGTATTTTTCCCAAAACTGATCAGTTCCTCTTTGAGTAGCCATTCCTGAATTCCTGTATTTATTCCCATTATTCCCTTACAGCCCAAAGGGTGCATTCAGAGACTGCCTAAGCCAAGCCTCAGCACAAACTAATTTTTCTCTTGTATCAAAACTATGTTGGGGAGGAGGGGATGGAGGGTGCTTGGATGACAGTGTTGACACTCAAGTTGCTGTGGAGAATCACAAACGTGATGCTCTAATAAATAATCCCTGCTGACAGGTTAGAAATCAAAGCTCATTAGCAGAGAGGGAAGGTGAGTATTTTAATGCCTCTGGATTCCATCCAGTGCAATTAACACCACATACAGCATATTGTTCACCTAAAGCCATAAATCACAGTAACAAGTGTCGTATTATACACAGATCCTGAAACCACAATAATGAAAATGAGGAATGGCTTAGGAAAATTAGGGGATGTCACATTTTTTCATATGACCAATTGGAAACTAAACCTAGTGCTGAAAATACTTCAGAATTCTTTCGAGATGGATGGTCCTCATAAATATGTCTGAAGGACTCCATCTACCTGAATAAACTGCATTGCTGTAGTGTCTGTGAGCCCAACCCTACCAGGGCAAGTAATCAAGAGTAAGACAATGGTATTGTTGAAGTGACTAGAAAAACTCACGTGCATTAGTCTGTATGGGACGTGGTACAGTTTTTGGTAGGACTCTTACTGAAGTGTTTAAAGAGAAAAATAGTGACACCTCCGCCCCAAGTTCAAAAGACATCAGAGCCAAATCTGAAGCTGAACAGATTAAATAAACCAGTGATTATTTCAGGGTATTTTTATTTCCAGGTGAGTTGGACCTCAGGAGGGGGAGTTGTTAGATTGCTGCTGCTGTTTGAACTCAGTATCAAATCCACTGTGTTTGATTTTTTTTTATTTTAACCACTTGATGCACTGCTGGAGGAGGCAGACCTCTTTATGAGTCCTGTGCCCTGTCTGACATCTTGCCGTGCAGAATGTCATCTTTCACTAGTAAGTAATGCACAGTACTAAATATGTTGCACTGATATATTTAATTATATCTCTATTTTTATGCTCTCTCTTCTTTCTGCTTAGAACATTAGGGACACATCCCAACCAGCTCAGAGCGCCATGAATTTGAGACAGAAACTCCAGATACACAAATGATGGACAGGGAAAACATAGTTCTGATAAACTTTGCAGCCTAAATGCTGAACCATGTCTTTTCAGAGAGTATCATCAGTGAAGCGGCGCACGGCGCAGTTGCTGCGGTGCCTACGATAGCCCCAGGGAGGCACAGGGCACCCTGAGGGCCAGCACTGCGCTCAAGGGTACAAGGAACGCTATTTCATTGCTCAGGAAGCATCGCAGACCTGCAGCCTCTGCCTGCTCAGCTGCGCCCTGAAGCCCCCGTGCCAGCCCTGCAGCAGGTGATACTCCGCAAAACACTGCTGCTGCTGCCCAGACCCATTGCTCCACACCCGCCTCTCCCTTCTGCCCCAGCTAGGAGAGGAGCAGGATGGCAGCGTGGCGCGTGGGCTCACAAGTCCCACAGGAGCTACGTCACTCTCCCCAAAGAGGTTTCTGATAGCCCATCGGCAAGCAGAGATCAGAAACTGTTCAGCGGTCATACCAGGACAGCACCGGTGTTCCTTAGGGACAAAAAGGACAGCACACTCAGAGCCACCCCTTATGACCCCCTCTCTTTGTCAGACTCACCACCAGCCTGGCCTCTCTGTCGGACCCGATCCGGGTGAGTCCGCTTCCCAGGAGGGACCGTGCAGCTCTGCAGGTGCTCTCTGGTTGCATGGAAAATTTCTCAATGATCGGGGCTTGGCTGGGTGTGGAGGAGAGCACAGGTCTCTGGGGATCCCCTTGATGTAGTCGGAAACAGGCTTGTCCCTGGCCATGTGCGAAGAGGGGCTCGTTTCACTCTCTGATTCCCCTTTCAAGCCGTGGGCCGGGCCAGAAGAAGTGGGCTCTTGCTGCCAGTTCCCTCATGTGCAGCTCTGGCAGAAAGCAGCTACAACACCATGTCCAGCTGGGTGCCTGCCCACTCCTTGGCGGTGGAAGGAGGTTCCTCCGAGAGCAGTCCCACCGCCTGCCCCTCGGCTGGAGGGCGGTCAAGGGACGGCGGGCTTCCCCCCGGCCCAGGGACCCTAGCTATGGGAGCAGGCTCCGTTTGGCTTGCTCTTTTCCTGCCCCTTGACTCGTGCGTTTCTGTCAGCAGCAGCTGGGGTCTGATAGGAGGATGGGGCCTTCTCCCTTCCCTGTGCCTCCTCTTGAGAATGTTTTACTGGCTAGAAGTTAAAGGCAGGGATTATAATCCCTTGGGAGACAGGGATTGTCCAGATGCTCCTTCTAAGGGAGCTCAGATCCTGTCTGAGGAAGAAGCTGGTACCACCAGCATGGAGGCAGCCTGGGCACTTCTGCCGTGTAGGAGACCGTTACCCCTGTCACGAACCTGAAGGTCTCCACGTTCTGTGGGCAGAGGAACTTAACGTGGCCCTGATGTAGGTGCTCCAGGGCCAAAGGGTAGCAGAGATTCAGGTGTACCCCTGTGCCTACCATGTCCTGATGGTTTGCTCTGTCCTGATCCCTGCTTGAAATGTGAAGCTTTCTGGATCAATGTTTAAAGGCAGAAATCTTTCCTTTACTAGAATATCTAAGTGCCTTACTTAGGTGGTCTGG
Organism: Cariama cristata; assembly: GCF_000690535.1. Taxonomy (NCBI): domain Eukaryota; kingdom Metazoa; phylum Chordata; class Aves; order Cariamiformes; family Cariamidae; genus Cariama; species Cariama cristata. The sequence goes on along the minus strand of NW_009626041.1, from coordinate 98,380 downwards.
ATTTTCCTGCCAGATACCTCTTTCTTTAGTCACTGCCTGTTTTAGCTGTCTGCTTCGTGTGTTGCAATCTCTGTCTTGCCCTTAGGCACTAGCAAAAGTAAAATAATAATCAAGTTTTATGTCAACAACTGGTTGGAAACAAACATATTCCTCACACACCATTATTTCTTGTCAGGTGGAGAAGAAAGCCCTATAGCAGGGCAGCGACAGTGAGCCTCATACATGCCTCCCCTTTTTTTCACACTCTACAGGTACGCATCCAGGTAGGAACAAGAAACGCACAGCAGAGTAAAGGGTGGCAGAAATTTGACCTTCGCACATGTTCTGAAGGGGTCTTTTCCCCACTTCCCTTGTATTTCAACATATTACCCAAAGCACTCAATTACACATCTAAATTTCCTCAACTTGTCAACAGAAATCTAAGAAATTGGCTCTTCTCCTGGAGAGGTATGGCTGTAGTTAGAGCAGAGCAGGATTCTTACCATAGTTTTCTAATCGAGTGTTCTCTGTGGACACACATTCCCGGTCCTACCTTAAGTGTCTCTCAGAAAAGACGTACCACTGCCCCACTCGCCATAGTCGTCAATTATCCAAGCCCTGCAAGCAGCGTTACTAAGACAGAGGAGAGCACTTTCCCACAGACACGCTTCTCGTTTCATTCTCATTAAAGTAGTTTTCAATTAGCCAGGCAAGTCTGCACCATAGGGAACACATGAAGGCTCCTGGCCACAGCCGGCGGGTGGATGACTCTGCGTCTGCAGAGGGGGCCCAGCATGGGCCAGGTAGGGTCCTGTCAGTCGTGGCAGCAGAGTCGAAGTCCAGCCCAGTCTTCACACCACTGCAATTAATGAAGCGTTTTCTGAAGCCAGTGGCACACTGGATGACATGGTTAGCCTTCAGCCACTTCTCTTTGAGTCTCCAGCCCAGGTGACCACATCGTTTACTGTGGCAGATCCAATGATCATCTGATTGAGTGTGGATAGCCTGTGGCACAAGTCCAATGCAGAGGTTCAGTCATACTACCATGCCACAGTGTACAGCCCTTACAGCATCTCTTACAGCTTAAAAGTCACAGAAGGAGATCATACGCTTGGCTTGGTGTAGTTCTGGAAGCTGAACGAACCTGTGGCAGCTGCAGCTGCACAAATGACTCCTTTGGATTAAGCAGAAGGTTGTGGCCAACGTCCCTCCAGTGCCCTCTGCTTCCCTCCCTACCTTCTGCTCCTCTTCTCGCTGGGAACCTGCTGTCACCCTTTTGCAGTAGCCACCTCTGGCAGGGTTTATGGACTTTTTTCCTTAGCTGTCACTCTTTGGGTAGGCAACCCGTTCTCTGTGTCAGTAATACTAGTGTACTAGGAGTAGCAGATTGCCCCAAGTTTATGGAAGTCCATGTGAAAGAAACCACAAGATTTCGTGGCTGATCCACATGCCCAAATGTGCTGTGACAGTTCTGTGGGCATCTGTAAGGAAGCCAAGAGAAGAGGTCAGCCTGCCTTGACCTGTTTGCTGCCTTCAGGACTTTCTCAGCAACTCTGAAGTTTTGCCCGAAGTAACCCAAAACATTGTCATACTTGTTCTGTGGGGCTCACAGCAGTTACCTGGCAAAACAAACAAACCCAAGACATTTCCAACAACAAATTAAATAAAATAAAACAAGTACCAACAATCAAAGCTGCATGGATTCTGTGGGCAAAACCCATAAAAATTTATTGGCTGTTTACATTCCTTTAAAAAACTCACCACTTATTCTACAGATGTGTTTTGACGGCTGCATTTTGGGCAGCAGCCAAGCAAGGATAAACACAGAGAGTTGATGCTTATAGGGGAAACACAAGAAATGGAGCAAGGAAAGAAGAAACCCACACACGCACACACAGAAACCCCAAAGGACTTCACAACTAGATCAGGAAAGGAGGGTGTTTAGAAACAAGCGTGCAGCCATTGAGCATTTGGAACGACTTTTCCAAAGGGACCCACCACAGCACCAGGACGTGACAGGCATGCCCACCCAGCCGGGCGGGCAGATGTGAGCTCTTCTGTCCGAGCTGACCCAACACGAAGCCACAGGCCAGTGCTACAGGGCTGCATTGGCACGGCAGGGTGCTCTTTTTCATAGCTTAGCCTTCTGTGTAGGGGAGAAGAATGAAAAAGCTCTACCTTTTAGTAATAACTCACATGCTTTTATTTAGTTGCATTTAAGTCTTTCAGGCCCTTATCTATGAGGAGTAATAATACTAATTCCTTGCATTACTGTATTGTTGCAGGGTGAAATATGCTACACATGGTAAAGTGCTCCCGTACTGTTGTAAAACGCTGATCACAAATACCCAGATATGCAGCTGGTTACCAAGTTACATCAGTTAAAAGTCACCAACGTGGCTTACAAAACCTAATTATCTGATTACGATAATCTGATGAAAATACAACTTAACCCCAAACTATTTTGCCCCAGGATATTTTAAGATCAGTGACGGATGTTACCTAGAGACCACATACAGCTGCTGGTGGCTGGCAGGATGATCTCCATGTGGTTACGTACAGCTATGGAGCAGATGAGGTGTATGTAATGCAGTGAAATGCTGGTGAAATGCTGCTGACGGAGGTTTACGGTCCCTGTAGTCTAAGCTGTAAATTCAGCTCTCATCCCACCACTCCCTGGTGAAATGCTGCTGACGGAGGTTTACGATCCCTGTAGTCTTAAGTTGTAAATTCAGCTCTCATCCCACCACTCTTGGAGTTTGCTTTCCTTAAAACTTTCTGACTCAGCGATGCCCTCACTACCACCACCTTCCCCTGCTCAGCCTATGGCTGGTGTTCAGTTTGCATGCTGGGAATTGATCGGGAAGGCTGTGGTTAGATGCCACAAAGGCCTTGACCATCCTCCTTTTCTTGACGCCAGAACTGGAATGTACCTGGGGTTCTTCACATTAGCATCATTACAGATGAGTTTAATCTTGCTGGCTTATCCCCCCTCTAGCTACGTATCAGCTCAGAGTAGAACATCTAATAAAAATCCAGTATTTCCATGGTCCTCACCACTGTACCTCAAGCATAAGTAGGAGATATGCAGGGTGTGAGGAATGCATTCAGAGCATGTACACTTAAACGCCTAAATGCCTGTGTTTGCCAGCCTTGCCTCCCTGGCCTCCCGTGGTAGTCAGTGCAGACAGAACGTCTCCTGCAGCGGGCAAGTCGGAGCGTAGAACCGAGGCTTCTCTCTGAGCCACCCTTGGAGAAGTTACCCTTGCCCACTGACTCTAAAAGGAGGAGAGGGAGGCTCATTTCCTAACATAGGCATCCCAATTCAGTGCCTAAACCTTGGCAGTGACACTGTCCTCCATCTTCCCTGAATATTTTCTTTTTTTTTTGTTTCTCAAGGGAACAAAGAATAATGAAAGAACCACAGGTATTACAAGCAATTGAACTAAACCCAGAGTGGCGAAAATACACTGTTGCCACATTGGTTTAATGGAGAAACAAGCCCTGGCCAGGAATGTGTGACAACGATGTCTAAAGCTAAAAGATGGACTGGGATGATACACAGTGAAACCAACCTTCCCAGCTTCTAATCCTACTGCATGTATAGACCCATAAGCAAATGTTCCATATATGGGAGAAAACTGGTTGTTTTCCAGAGCATCCTCAACTCTATATAAACCAGGAGGAGAGCGACTAAAGCAAGATCCAAAATGAGATACCAGATAGTTCTTTCATCCAGTTTTAAATATATGAATACATAAATCAAGGTGCATGTTTATGTGTCTGGCTCCAATTAATAAGCACCCATCCTGTGCCTCAGGCTTCCTGACAAGCATCAGAATTAATAATTTAATACGTGGAAGAATGATAATCTTGTGGTTAAGTAATTTGAAAGTTGGTTTCAGTTCTTGGCTCTGCCATAGATTTCCTGTGTGACCGTGGGCAAGTCACTTAATCTCCTTGGCCGAGTACCTCAAAGGTATGTAGGTGCCTGATCCCACCAGTTAGGCGCCACTGATATCTTCAAGGAAACATTGCTCAGCTGTTACTTCAGTCGGTAGGTGTCTAATTTCTGTCAGTAGGATGAACAGGGCTTGCTGATGTCATCCCACAAGCTAATGAGCCACTTCAAGGCCTTACTCAAGTTCAAACTCCTGGGTCCCCACCGTGTCACAGCTCGGAAAGCTGGCTTTCAGCTCAGGGGACCCCGAGTGGAGGTGCAGAGGACGTGCCTGCCTAGCTAGAGAGAAGCAAGCATTTTTGGCCGGGGAAAGCCCTGCCTTTCCACAAGGATGTTGGCTCCTGGCAGTTCCGTTCTCAGCTTGGAAGGTTTTTTCCCATCCATCACCGGTCTGGACCACTAATTCAATCCTGCACCTTCAGTTAGGTAGCAGGCAATTACAGTATGGGGGAAATTAGAGAAAGGACAGCGAGGAGGGAAAGGACCATGCAGGGAAGATGACACTTTTCTCAGCCGGGGCGAAGGGAATGCACCCTCTGCGCCCCATGGGAGGGGAGCAGCCACCGCCGGGCAGTGCCAGCCTCCCCATGGCAGCCCAGCAGTGCCCGAAGGCTGTGTCTCTTCACTTGCTGTCTCTTTTTCACTGAGAGCACACATTGCCCTCCCTTTCCCTTTCTCCTGGTGCTGCTGACTTTCCGAGGCGGAAAGCTGATGTTCATCGGCAGGTCAGGCTCTGGGGGACTTCGGCTAGGATCGCCACTGCCTTGGCTCTTGGGTAGACTCAATCAAGCTGGAATGAAAGCCAGCTCTACTGAGTTCAGTGCAATGTTAAATAGACCACGATTTGACAAATGAACTCCCTTAACACACGTTACTGGAGGGAAGTTAGTTGAGGGTGTCGCCTATCCCTCCGTATTGTTGGGGAGTGCAGCATGGCAAAAATGAAAATTTAGGAACTCCTTTGCGACTTTTAAAGTTACCTAGCAAGTGCTTGGAGTGCACAGATTGGGACATTACTGTAATAAACAAAAAAAGGCAGGAGATACATTAAAATAGCACAATGTTTACAAAATGAAGGTTTTGGAGAGGAAAGCAATTCTTCTGTACCTCTGCTGCAGGCATCCCCCAGAAGCAATCTTCCCAGCTGGAGCCTGCAGTGTTATCAGCCATTATAGTCAGCACCTGCCACAAATGCCTCTGGGCAGGACCAGGTTTTGTGTTGTCCTTCTGGGGAGGTTTTTTAACGGATAAATGATGAAAACAATATAAAAATGTGCTGTTTAACTCTTTTCTCCTTCAGCCAAATCAGTGCAAACGTTGATCTTTTTGACAGTTGATCTAGCATATGGGCATTGACTAAGGAAATAGTGGATGTAGGTTTAGCCAAGAAATGAATCTACCCGTGGGTGGCACACTGACCGCAAGATGCGGTGGAAAGGCTCCCATGACAGCTTGTAGACTACTCTGGGCTGAAGTGACATTTTCTTATTATTATTGTGTGGTAGAAAAGCAACTATTTTTTACATCACACATTATCATTTAAAAAAGTGTGTAGTCGTTGTTCTCCATGCTGTTGTTTACAGGCACGTAGGCACGAAATACTTTGTGAGCTTAGTTGTTATTATATCAAATGATAAGCATTTAGGAATAGTTTATTAACATCTGGCAGTCATCAGCTTGTAATGAGAGGTAATTTTAATACCTCCACTCCAGAAAATTGATTTTTGATGCTTAATGGACAGAAACATTAGCATCCATAATCGAATGATTTTTTTTCAAACATCATCATTCTACATGTATTACTTGTTTTCATATTTTGTTAAGGTGAATTACTTTTTATTTCTTGTTGAGCACATACTTTATAAAGGACACTAATGGAGAATCCTGTTATGAGCCAAAGAAAGCAAAAAAAACCCAAACAGATGGATACTTTAGTGGATATCTTCAGAAATCCACACAATGCTTTTCCATGTGCCCTTAATCAAGTGTACACCTGCATTATCTCGATTTGGCTTGCAGTTACACCACAGAGAAGCCGGGTGATTGCACATTTGATACAGCTACTGTTCGCAGCTCTTTCAGCAGACTCGACACACAAATAGCTTACAGGTCCTGTGGGTATGTCTGTAGGAGACCAGGGTCGGGAACTAGAGATCAGAGTCTAAGGGCTGGGAAAGAGGGTCGGAGTGCCAGCCACAGGCAATCCGGTCCCTGGTCAACAAAATGTCCTGCACAGCCCTGAGTCGTAATCGCTGGCTCCAGGAGCGCGGGGCTCATCACGGCGTGGTTTGACACAGGGCAGCTGAAGGGCCCGCGCGGCCGCCCAGCGCGGCCTGCACCTGTGTGGAGCAGGGCGCGGGCCCAAACCTTGCAGCCCGCTTTCAGAAAAAGGTAACTGAGAGCTGTTGGTACCCATAGCGACAGCTTTTATTCGTTCACTTCTCGTAATGCTTACAGGCTGTACCCAAGACCTGTGAAGGATTTGGGCTTGTTCGTTTGAAGCCCTCTGCCCCGGCCTGTTCCATCCTTGCTGCTGCCCGGCGGATGGGCGAGGCCCGGCCCGGCCCTCTCACGGCGCCCCCCACGCTGGGCCAAGGCCTCTCCCTGCTGACCTCCTGCAGCTCCGCAGTCTACTAGTTTGGGTGCAGAAGGGAATAAAACCCTTCAGAAGGGCTTCTTACTGCTTTCTCGTGCCGTTCCTAGCTTCACCAGCGGCAGACACGCCCTGGACGTGACGTTTGCAGACGCGATGTACTGGAGACCTTTCTTCCTTGTCCGTGGTGACAAGAGCAGCCGCACGTTTGTCGAGGCTTAGCGCGGCGACGCTGTCGGCTGCTCTCACCCCCAGCTCGGGGGCAGGGGTGCCTTGACATCCCCAGGAGATCCCTGCACCCCGTCCCAGTCTGCTGTGCTCCACTGCAGATAACATTCCTCTCTGGACTGGGAATGGCTGACTCCACATTTTCTCCTTTGAGCCTTCCAAGTACAGACTGGCTCAAGAAAAGCGGTGAAACCTTCAGAGGAAACAGATTTAGCATGTTTGCTGAACAACGGGTCTGCAGGATTTGCCGAGAGATGGATATCTTGAGACACGCTCTTCTTTCCCACCTGTTGTTCTTTCAAAGCCTCCCGCTCAGTTAAATCCATAAACAATTTTTAAAAAGGAAAAAAGGCCAATTACCAGTTAGTCAGACAGATCTTATTTTCATGGATCGACTCTCAATCTGCCAGGCTGTTAGCGCTGAGGCACAGTAACGCTATTACCCAATATACATTTTACTTGATTTCAGAACTGCACAGATTTTTAAGGCTCTTCATGGCCAATCTGCCAAGTTCAGCTGCTTCACAACATTAGTCGCTTGAATACCTTGAATAGTTTCTGGTGCTGCTGTAGGGGATATCACTGGCAACGGCAGAGCATGGCAAGGCTGGCGACCCATGGGGCAGCCGGGGGCCCTGGGGGCAGCCTCAGCCCCGGGCATTGGACACCTCCCTGGGGATGGGGACGGGACGGGGATGGGATGAGGATGCGGACAGGGTGGAACGTGGACCTGCAGGGGGGCCCGGCACTGCAGGGCCCACGGCCGGGCAGGGCAGGGCTGTGGGGAGCTGGAGACCAGCGCTGCTGCAGCGTTGCTGGGGCACAGGCTGCCCCGGCCCTTGTATCTCTCCATAGCTGATGTGTTCATGGAGAATCTACTCATAAGATGAAAAGCTGTAAAAGGATATAACCTTTTTTTCATATTTATCCCAAGAAATCAGCAGAGAACACTAGCCTGATGAAAAATTAATGGTTAGTAGACCAGGAATATGGAAAACAGAAACTGCACCACCACTTTCTAGAAATGACAAGGGAAATGCTTCAAATACTGATCATATAGTAGTGATTTTAGAAAAGGATCTTCTAGATGCAAAGTTTTACATTGTAGTTTTACAAATGTGCTTTCTTGTGACATTTTTTGCATCCTGTGTTCACTTGCATTTTTAAAGGTCATAAATAGAGCTGACTTGCTTTGAGTTTTGAGTTTGTAAATTAATTCTCAACAAACACCACAGCTTCTGGCATAACATCAATATTATTGTAGTTTACATGCAATTATTCTCACAGTAGGTTCTAGTTCATTAATTCTTCAGAAGCTAATTCTGTCAACAACACTTTGATTTTAATGATATCATTAGAAAGAATCTTTTTACTTCTCTGTTTGTTATTTCTCCAGTGGCGTATTTCACAGTACTAACTCCTTCACTTCAGTTGCCCTGAGTTTTGCCTGTACCAGGGTGGTACAAATTAATTTCTCTTGAGCAGACATCCCACAGGATTTTACTGGTGGTATAATAAGGTTCAAGTATTTCACTGATGACTAATCTAAGTTTTCTAGCATTTCAAGATCTTGCTGCAAAAAACCTGTATGTTGGCCGCCTTCCTTCGGGCAGCTAGCCTCCCTCAGCTTCCCTTTATACTTCTAGGAGGTAACCAGCTGTCCAGGCAGATCCAGCCTAGGATCTTCGGCAACCGGGGCACCTTTCCGCAGTGATCTCTGCTTGCGATGAGCAGTGGCGAGGGTGATCAGCCTGTCTCAGGGCTGAACGGCTCATTGAAGACCGCCTGGCTGCCTTCCCATACATGGTGTTGGTCACGGAGGTACCTGAGTTGGGGTGGAGTAAAGTTGGCTATGGCGAGTAAATTCTTTATCAATGGAAATACCCTGTCACCCAACATAAAGCCAAATTTATGTATTTTTCCTCCTGTTCTGCTATGCTGTATGTTGGAATAAATGCTGACATCTCACAATCTGTCAGTTATGTTATGAAATTAGAGGAGAAATTGTATGTTAGTCACCAGGTAATGCACAACGCATACGTTTTTGCTTAACTTCCAGAGCGCATGGCTTCAAATCTTTTAAGATACACATGATTCTGATGCCAAGTGCTTTTAAATCACTGGAATACATCCTTGATCCCCCAAATCTGATTCAGAGCTTTTCGAAGAAGCCAGTGCAGGGCTTGATGCTGATTTTACCTCTTTGTTGTATCTGAACTGTCTGGGAAATTGAATGCTTGCAAAATCTCTTCAATACATGGCTAGTCCTTAAGGGACCTTGCTTTGCTTCAGAGGTTCACCAGGGATGATATGCTTTGCTGGCAGCTTTATATTACCAATGTTCAAGTTCCTAGTTTGGTTTTTCTTTTGAGAAAAGGAAGAAAGGAGGAGAGAAAGAAAAAGCGACAGACAGAAAGAAAGAAAAAGGAAGAAAGACAAAGAAAGAAAGACAGACAAAGAAAGGGAGACTATGTAGTTTTGATCACGGAAATACCCATTTTAGCTTATGTTTGCTGGAGGGCTGAGTGCAGGGAGAGCACTGGCCAGAAGCCACCAGGTTATGACATCGCAGCAAGGATATTCTGGAAGAAGCAAGGTAGGGAAATAAACCATGTTAACTAAGTTCATGCCCTCTGTGACCCCGTGTTCCTGACAGTGAAGGCTTCTAGGTTGCTCAGTACTGATTAAAAAAAAAGATCAAGTCAGTGACTATGCAGTTTCTATATAAAAATCCTGTTTTCCTACATCCTGGAATCAATAAACCCCAAAGGAGCGGGTTATTGTGCCGTATACCAACACACAGTTACTAACAGTGAAAATTTATGCTATTTTCTAGGTCATTTCTATTAGCACATTTGGCTCAGTCTTGAGAGTTTGAATTATTGATTCCTCCCTTGTTTAAACAGAATAATTTTCCCCTCTTTTCTCCTGCACCACTGTCTAAATCATCACATCCACAGCGTCACAGAAAAGTCAGTGCTGTAGGTTAATGACAGAAAACACTGCTGAGCAGGAGCCAGTGGAGTCATTCGGTGTGCCCTTTCTTGGCTCCGGGAGCAGAGAGTTTAAACTGTCAATAAAAAAGGTGCCACAAAAGCTGCAGAACTCATCCCTTGTTTTTATTTTTTCCGTTAAGGTATTATGTTTTTGTCAGATTCCGCTACAATCCCAGCACATGCTTTAACCTAATTGTACGAGACTCACGTATATAAATACACCCACCCCCTATAGACCCTTTTGTACTGTTCCATCACGTACTTTTTACTGGAGATCAAATCAGGGACTGAAGCTGGCTGAAGGGTATTGGGATTTGACGCCAGAAGAGACAGCATCTTGGCCTCGGCACACGTTTCAGAGGCCTGCAGTGCTCCGACAGGGCAGGCACAGAGGAGCTTCATGGAGAACTGGCTGATTTTCGACAGCTTTTTGAGCTGCAGGTCGATCCGTATGGAGTCTGCTATGCATTAGTGTATTCTGCCAGAATACAGTTAAATTAAGATTGGGAATTAACTGCTTCAGAGTGCTGCCATAAAGGACATCTGACTGATCCTGGGCAGAGAAAATAATACATGATTTCATGAATGCTGAGGCAGATCAAGACTGGAAGGTCTGGTCTTCAGCCAGATATCTAATATCTAAAGGCATATTTTTTATCATCTTCTGTAGCTAAAGGCTCTGAAGTCTGCAGATGAAGAAGTCTCATCAACAAAAGCGAGTTGTTCTTTGACGCATGGAAATAATGAACCTTTTCTCCTACAGGTTTATGTTCTATGGCCCATTCTTCCCCTCCTCGCTCTGTCACTGCAATGAGTTCAGCTTCTGTCTCCTGCGATGCCATGTGCTCAGGCCTCTCCCCACCGATGCTTGCCCCGTGCTGTCCGGCCCTGGGTAAAGCAGGAGCGAGGCGAGCGGTACCTGGCTGTGAGGTGTTTGATGGCTGGGCACCCGGCAGACCAAACAGAACAGGTAAGACCAGTGACCATGCTGCAGCTGCTTTCAATGCAAATTCCTAATTTAAATCTCTGCCTTCTACTCGGACTATGATTGTCTTCAGTATGATAGCTGCTGAATTTGTCTGCCATCTCCCAACAGGTTCAAAATCATTAGCAGCGAACTGGCAGACAGAGAGTCAAACCCTTATTTCTCTTAGAGACCAAGATAAAAATACAAACCAAACATAATCGAAGTAGTGATGATCTCCTCCTCCCTAGATCTGAGTCCTGCTCTGATCGATTAGACAGTCTTTCAGGTGCAAGGCATGAGCTACACTCTCTCATCGACTCTTCTCATTTGGCATCTCTGAAGAAAAATGAAACCAAGTTCTGCAATATGAGCAGCTTCACCAACTTCTTATATGTCACATTTTGTGCATTTTAGGGCCTGAACGTGACCCCTCAAAGGCAGGCAGTATCTCAGTTATACTTGATGTCACCTCTTGAAATTATCGTGATCACACAAAGCATTTAATTAGTAGGAAGTTTTGCCATTTCAGCCATCTTTCTTTGTAATATATTGTGCTGGTTTTGGCTGGGATAGAGTTAATTTTCTTGACAGTAGCTAGTATGGGGCTAAGTTTTGGATTTCTGCTGGAAACAGCGTTGATAACCCAGGGCGGAGCAGGGCTTACACAGCGTCAAGGCTTTTTCTGCGCCTCAGACCCCCCAGCAGCAAGGAGGCTCCACCAGGAGGGAGCGAGTGAGCAGCTGGGTGGGGCTGAGCTGCTGGCGGGACTTAAACCACCACAGGTGTCTACTGGAGTAGAAAACATTACCTGAAAAAATACTCTCCTCAGCTAACTCTTGCTTCCAAAAATGCTGAAAAGCTTTCAGGAGGCTCTCTGTCACTGACAGTAGGAAAATCTTTCTATCTGTATCACCTATAGTCAGAGCAAACCAGCCATCCTTATCCCACAAAAGCTCTTTAACTCCAGCAAAATTCACGGGAAGGCAGGGCAGGGATACACAGGACCTCATTCCATCCACACCTTTACTGTCACAGATGACCACATCACTGTTATGAAATTAGAAAGCTCCAATTCAAAAGACAGCTATTATATTTTGAGTAACATTAATACATTTATTTAATTGTAATTTACTTTTCATTCATAAAAAGGACAAAGCACGGTCCTGCTCTACTCATTTGGAAAAAAAAAAAAAGATAAAAAGTAACTAAAAAAACAGTTCAATATTCATCAGTATCAAATAATAGTAATATCAATTTTCCTGAAATATAAAGAAACAACAAATATGTCTATCTATATAAACTTTAATTAAGAACCTTGCGTTTTGAAGCAGATGATACATTAGTTAGTTTTTTTTGACAACAATTTGAAACTGAAGGTCCCAGTCAAATTTACACAATTATGTAAACCAGAAAAATCTCCAACTATCTGATCAGTATGTGAGACCTACCTCATCTGTGCTGCTGATTTAAAAAAAGAAGTGGCTTTCCTTCCCAGGTCATTTCCATGCAAAAACTAAACAGTTTTGCTTTTTACACCACGTATTAGAAAAGTAAAAGGCAATCATGCATTTGGCAAAAGATTTAGTTGTGGTTGTACATTGTATAAAAATGAGTCACACTGCAAAAGAACCAAACCAAATGAAAAACAATAAACCACAATTTTTTGTACAGAAGGCTTACAGTGTATTAGTTTCTTATGTATGAAGACAGCTCATTTATCTTTCAAATAATTATACAATTTATGAAACCCAGTAGTGTTTGACACTTTGACATTCCTCTATAGGGAAGTTATCACTTTCACCTATTTAAAAAATTTTCATTTTGTAACAAATAGTTAAAATTAAACTCAAACAGTATTATTGATATTTCTTAATGAAGACTCTACACTTTTACATGTAAATATATAGTACAAAATTATACAAATAAAAGAAGGGGGTGTAAATTATTAATAGACCTATTCTTGCTTAATGTAAATATTATTATTATGGACCTCTACAGTATCGGTTCTAAAAAGATAAAATCTGTTTCTAAGTAGCTAGCAAGGTTGTGCTAATAAAATATGATTCAAAGCTTATAATTCTTGAAGCATCAGACATTGCACTATTACTTGAGCCAGCTGATTCAATATCACTGTGTTTCTTCAACATTCACACTCAAACTAATTCCCAGCACACCATGGAAAATGAAAGGAATGTGCATTTCTTTAACAACTTAAAAAAACCCAAACAAACCAACAAAAACCCCAGCACTGAAACAGTCTAGACACAGTCAGAACAAAAACATTCTCTATCTCTAATAGAGTTCCCATTTTGCAAAGGCCATAGTAAACATTTAGCTTCAACTAACAGTTGGGATCTGACTTCCATGTACTAACACATAGTTGGATCATTCAGTACTCTAGCAAATAGGGAAACGGTCTCAGAACTTTAAAACTCTTATTTACAAGACTATGAACATTAGAATAATATCAAGTTCTTGAAAAAGCATATAGTTCTCCCAAATGTATGCCTTCATTACAAGAAGGTAACACCTGGCATCTGCAGCATAAAAATGTAAATATAACAGTTTTTTTACTGTGCTACTCTGTTTTTGCCATTTATTGTATATCTTTTTCTTTTTTTATATTTTAAATCTTTTCACTTCAAAAAATAACATACGTTTCCTACCATTTCATGGTCCACTTGGCTGATCTTAACATGGACTCCATCTCCAAACTCCTAAGTGTTATATTGCTACTTTAACAATAATAATAGTAATAATACTAAATCAAAACCAATACATTAGGCTGCTTCCCTGAAGCCGACATTTGACTCCTAAAATCAGCAACAATGACCATAACAGAATTTTTCAAGAGAATTGTTTTAAGAACAGAATAAGGTAAACCTCGTGTCAGTGAAGCACAGGTAAATTCCTTTAAGCTGAGCATGCTATGCACATCTCCGGTGTTCTGAACATATTTAAAATAAAACATTCCTTGTCACTGACTTTTATTTCAAGTCCTTCAAATTCTATCCAATAGCCTCAAGAAATACAGCACTAAAAAAATGAAATGTTTTTGCTTTGACTGTCTCTCTAAAAACCAGTAATCCCAATAAACGATGATGGGGCCATTCAAAAATATGCAGTACACAAAACATATAGGATAGTACAGACAGACGTAGTACTCTTACATTTATCACATACAATCAACATTTCAATCTCTATTATATTTCACAATTTGTTATTCAAGTTAAAGCACCTACGTATGGTGATTTTACTTTCACTGTACAGCCTATGTTATTGGGTTTTAACACTGTAACTTGCCCCATTGGACCGAATCATGCAACTGTCACAGATCAGCATAAGTGTTTTATAAGGCATATTGGAACAAGTTAAAAATATTTCTTAGCCTTTCAAAAGTTGATTTACTTCGTGAAGGAGTTCCTGGATGCCTCAGTCCTCTGAAAGTTCATAGGAAATTGGTAGGGTGATTTATTTTAAAGTGTAATTTATTTGGCTTAGGATGGTGCCACAGGAATCAAAAAGAGTCGCGGTCCTCATCTTCGAAGGGAGTCCTTTGTGTCAGGTGGAGGACAAGGTAAACCCAGCTACATTCAGAATCCCGAGCAGGCGAGGACACCCAGGGCAGGCACCACCAGGACCAGGAGCAGGGTCGGTACTCCAGCAGCGGCACCTGCGCATCGGACAGATAACAACACGGTGTTGGTCTTACTTCAGCATTACTCACGGCGGGGGGCACAACCCTGGGTGCGAGCAAGAACGCGGGGTATGAAGGCTGGAAAGGCAGCTGCTGTATCTCAGCACAGCCCCTACCTGTATGGATAACCCGAGACAGACAAAGAAACTTGCTACAGTACCGCAGAGGACTCGCTCTTTTGTTCTGCAAGAGCTGTTTATGTGGTGTGTTTATACAAGCAGCAAGGCCATTCAGAACACATCAGGGTATTTTGATTTGGCTGGTCCAAAAAGCCAGGAGGTTATACCAGGAGGTAAAAGGTCAAAATAAATATTTAAACATGTGAAAACAAAATTGATGGAGTCTTTGAAATGTGATGAAGCAAAGAGACACCTTTGGAAATGTTAATGTTCATATGATCAGCAATAATCTGAGAGACGTCAAAGAGCCTGGTCTGTTTGTTTACCTGCCAGATTACAAAGTCCAGATGGCTGACTTCTAGCAGTGTGGCATTTACGTCTGTTACAAGGGTCTTTCTTAAACAAATATTTTAAGACAAAAAATATTGACAGCTTTACAAGACTCGCTCTGGCAAACAGGCGTAAGAATTGCTATTATGTTAAATGGCTTGTGTTGCCATGGCACAGCTCCCTGTTAAGAAGCATCTACATGAGAAAAAAAACCCAGCCAAACTGTGCCTGGCTGTCAGTCCTAGAGATGGGCCAAAGAAGCTGGAGAGCGGGCTAGTCTTTCATCCCAGCGAGGGCTGGTCTAGGTCAGGATGGTAGTGTGCAGGTGGGCATTGCAAGACCCAGCTTACTGCTCATCTTGCTGTTGAACACAGACCAAGGACAGCGGTGCTGGCAGCTGCTGGTGACAGTCCTGAGGAGCTGCTGGAACCGTCCCATTGCACGCATCTCCAGCAGATGTTCTTCTGAATGAGCAAAAACCATACTGAAAAGGTAGCACGTGAACCAAATGGCACAGATTTCAGCAGGCAGCCCTGTTTCACCTAACAATGGGCACAGTAGGAAAAATTTCAAGTATTCTTTCATAGAATTTAAAGTCCCAAAAAAGCATTCACATTTTTTCATCAGACCTCTTGCAAGGACAAATCACATCATCTGGTCCAGCACCATGCAGGCTGCTAGAAAGACAGATCCGTAGGTTTTGCACGTCTGCCTCAGAAGTTCTGCATCTTTCAGGATAAATAAATAGCTTAATTTTTCATTTTGTGTCTATCTCAAACCTCCTATTAATAAGGTGCTTTTATTAATTTTAAGTTAGCAAAACAAGATCCCAAGGGTGAAAAAAATCCTGGTTTGAAGTGAGAATTTGGCCAAATAAATGTCTGTAAGTTATCTTCAAGTACTTATTTCTTACAGTACTTCCTACCCACATAACAAGGAAAAAGTAAGGAAACTAGATGGAAATAAAATTGATTGATAATAAAAAACATTTTTTATAAAGTTTGTGGACTAAGTCCAAATCAGAAAACTCCAGAGCTCATCAGCTCATCAGTTAGCTGTGGATATATGAAAGTGACAGTATTTAGTCATTTGTGGTTCCTAGATACGTAATTGCAGGGAATTTTTCTGATTTTTTTTTCACAATATGTCTCAATAGGCTGTGGGTTTGCTGTCCTTCAGATCAGCATCTCCCCTGATGTACCATACATGTACTACTTGCAATTCCAAGATGAAAGTTTTTGTCTGCCAAACAAGTCTTAACTAAGGATGATCACATACAGTCTTAATTTTTGTACTTGGCAGAGCTTCTCCTCTTTGCAGAGTCACTTAATTGATCCTTCATCTGCAGTTCCCCGTGTTCACAGCACTATCTCCTCTCCTCATCTGGCTTTAAACAGCCTCACTCCAAACGACGTCTGTTTTCAGGCAGTTGTTCGGAAAGCCAGTGGGGAGCATAGCTCAAACTAGAGAGCACTTAGGCTTCTTTCCTCACAACTGGCTTATTACAGTGCTTCCCAAGTAAATTCTGAGCATTAGTACGGCAGGTTCCACTGGACATACAGTACATGTGTATCAGTGGCGAGAGCTGGCTCTAAAGCTACCCTCCATCCACGAGCTCTCTCTCTAGAGAAGGTGTTAGAGGAGTGCGTGCCCTCCCTGTCCCAGGAACAGAAGTATGCTGGTATGCTGACGAGCTGACCAAACACCACACGACGGGGTGTGCCTACAGCTGTTCATACACATGTATGTATGGCGTGTCACCACGCAAGTCATTTAACAAAAAGGGGACCATAAGCCACCAGCAAACAGAAGGCCTGACTTGTTTACAGTTGGCCTTCAGTAGTGAACTTCAGTGCTATTAGGAAGGCAGATCTGAAAGGCAGTGTGTCCTGACCCATGGATGTAGCTCTATGCAGATCCTATCAGGGATATATTCAGAAGACAGTCTCCAAGATGGAGACAACGATTTCCCCTCCTGTTTCTACCACAGAAGATGGAAACAAGTTTTTTTACATGATCCTTGTTTCTCCACTGTCCCACCAGGGAGGAAGTCCATGACATCTGCCATGAATCCAGAATTTTATAGCTTTCCCCACAGAATTTAATTTCCATTTCAGCCATATTCCTCTTATTGTCCCACTTCTTTCTAAGTCCACCACCCTACTCCTCCTGACTCTGGTCCTCACTCAAATCAAGTCTTTCTGCTGCTCCACTTTCTTCCCTGTTCCCCATACTAAAGTCCACCCTTCTCTTCCTTCTGATGCCTCAAAAATCTCCTCTGCTCCCATTCCCACCCTTTCCTCTACTGCTGTAAGGATGTTTTCTGAAGTCAAAATTTCTTCCCAAGTCCTTTCTGATCTCCAAGCACTTGGAAAACCAGGACAAGAGACGTACCAATCCTTCTTCATCAGTTCAATTCAGCTGTAAAAAGTACATTCCTATGAACAGCACATTTTTCCATAGGAAGCAGTATATCCATCTCAGTGAAAGATAAAATTAAGGAAAATATTGGAAGATTGCTTTTGTAAGTATCCATAAACAAAGGAATTTTATGCTTAAAATGAACAGCAATGTATGTTCAAATATATTCTCATACATAACAACTGCACATCTTGGCAACCATGGAAGTACGGGGGTATATTTATCTGTACTTTTTAGTGATTTATGACACACATTAAACTTTTCTGTAGTCTTTACCCTTAAATATCAAAGTAGTGGTTCTCAATGGATGAATAATAGCCGTAGGGAAAAAAAAAATAAAAATCCAGATTTCATATTTAAGAATATCCACAGAAAATGTATTCTGCCTTTGTCAGACCAGGATAATGCAGTTGGAAAGACAGAACTAGACTCATATTTTGAATGCTTCTAATGAAGGAAAACATGAAAAAAAGTTTGCTGAGTGAAGATGAATGATGAGCAAGTATGAGGAAATTTCTATTTGCATGTAACTATTCTACAAAGAGAAAGAAATAATAAATCTTCCCCTGAGATTTGCTCGCTGGTTTCAGAATTAATAGTTAGCAATTCACCCCATTACAGCAGTTCCTTACAAGGTTTAGCACTGTTGCAGAGATATGGATAACAGCTTTCCGCAATGAAGCAAATCCTACCCTCAGACAGCACATTAACAGAACATTAGGAGGACAAATGCACATTAAGCAGATCATCTCTTCTCTTTTCTTGTTAGATTACTGACCCACATGTCAGGAGCCGTACTTTACTGGAAACACCATTCACCAGTGCATGAGTCCTGCAGCTCATGAATGGAAATCAATGGAAGTTTTGCCTGACTACAGACTACAAGATTTAGTTCTGTGCAGTAACGCAATTGTGATCTGTCAGTTTCAACAATCTTTAAAAACTAGAGAAACACCAGATGAAGACTTAATGAACATGTACAGATAAACACGTGGATGCAAATTAAAACAGAAGGATTAGTAAGGTCCTTCTGAAGTCTGCCCAGGTGTGAGCTGGATATCTTTAGCACCTAAAGATTCATTCTCTGCTCAGTGTTATAATGTGTGATCTCTCCTCCCAACCAGTGTGTATCCAGTGTGCATGCAATTGCAAACTACAGTCATTGTGCCCCTCCTCGCTGGCAGAGCACGGGAAACTTCGGAAAAGTCCTTGGCTTAGGGTAAGCCCTGCTCAGCAACAACTGACACATCGGTGTGCTATCAACCTTATTCTCACACTGAACCCAAAACACAGCACTGTACCGGCTACTGGGGAGAAAATAACTCCATCCCAGCCAAAACCAGGACAGATGCGTGCAGTTAACATAACTTTCTTCCTGTCTCCAATCCTCAGCAGCCTTTCTCACAAGTGCTGCTTGAGTGAAAGAGGAGACCAACTGGGAGATGGGTTTTCCTTCAGCAAGATCTTTATATACCACAGGAACTCCTGGTAAAGTCCCACTAATCCACAGCGTGCTATTTTTATTTTAAATTCTGTTTTGCCACCTCAATCACATCAAGCCTAGGATGAAATTTGTTACACTTCTGAACAGAGATCCTAGATTTTACTGACATTTTGAACAGTATGCAACAGTCTTCCAATTATACTCAAAAGAAATGAAATCAGTTTAATGCCTAAATGAAACAGGCATTACAACAGTTCAAACTTTGATGTATTTCCCAAGCCTTTGTAACAATTCATTACTAAAAACACATAATTATTTTCTTTAAAAGTTACTTATCTTCAAGATATCACATTTTTGGCCCTTTTCCCAACATCAGTATCTTTTTATACTGGATTGTAAAAAAAATAATAATCTAGAGGCCTATTTAGAAATCTTACTTTCATCAGAACTGTGAACCAGGAAATTAGTTACTGGTCATCTGTGAAGCTGTCATATGTGAATAACTTCTCTTTCTCAGTGGGAAAGTGTTTGCCCTGCCAAGACACACAAACTACAAGCTATTCCTTGGCGAATCATGAGCTGATCCTGTTGTGGCAAAACTCTTTCTCTGCTTTTGTTGTCAGGGAAGATTGTTCAAGAATTTGTATTAGATTACATCAGTTTTCTTGGTTTCCAGGTACTGAACATCAAGGGGGATGTCTACATGACTGTTCTAGTTTGAGAAGGACTGTGATTTTCAAGTGAGTCTCTCAGCCATCCCCTTTACTCAGGTTTATTTTGGGCTGTGGAGCTGTCCTGGACACTCTATGCAGGACTGGATTAGAGACCGTGCAAAGTAAAACCTGACATGAGCATACAGTGTGGAGCGGGATCCTCAGTGCCGCTGCTTCTCTCTACAGATCCACTGCTCTTGGGCTGCACAAGTTGTTCAGGTAGATGTAGACTGGATAGCTGAACAATACAGTTGCTGCAACAACTGCAATGTTTTTCATGATAGAAGTTATCATACATTTAGTAAGAGTAAGGAAAAGAGAAAGGAAAACAGAAATTTTTCTTACCAGGACTAGTATTTTATATGATTCATAAAGGATTTAAGTTTGTAACATAAATTTTGTAACTTCTTAAGAAATGAGTCTGCCTTTGTCTTTGCAAAATAGATTTCTTTTTCCTGAAAGAATGACCAAACTCCTACCCATTTTCCTGTAAATAATATTCTCCTTTTGGCCCAGGATCCAAGGACCAATTTTCCATCGGGGCTGTCTGTTTTTGTATCTCTCCTTTTTACTTTAAGAAAGGTAAACGCAAAGCCTTCTCATATTCTGTTTCTCCTTTCTTCTAACTAAGCTTGTCCACTTCTCTTGGAAAAAATTAGGTCACTTGAAAAAAAAAAAAGGGATTTTTGCCTGCTCCATTTGTTAGTTTCTTTAGCACCTATTAGACTTCATCAATATCTGTTTTCTGAGTGTTTTCATATTTACCCAGGTAGAACAGACAAGCAGGAAGGGAAGAAATGTAACTTCTTCACGTTAAACTAAACTGCATAAAAGAAATGGGTGGGTTTGTAGTGCTGCCAACTGGCTTCTGAAAAGAAATTCCACTTGTCCCAGATGGAAATACTGTCTTCATGAAAGACTGCTGCAAAAGAAATAGGTAGTATCAGCTGATATGATTTAAATTCTGCTATCCCTATTCATGGTAAATGGAAAATAACTGAACTAATTAGAATATGCTTATCTTGCATCACTGGCATCATTGCTAAGTCACAGGTCCAACTTTCCCTTGTCTAGGAATACCTTTGTTTGGGCACGAGGAAATTTTCCTCTTGCCTGTGCCATAAACCTTTCAAGAAAGGCACTATGGAGTAATTCACAACCCTATGAATTACTGTTTTGCACCAGAGTAGACGTATAGGATGGAAATAATGCCGTCTGTGCATCTGCCCATGCTTTGTGCCGTGTTAAGGTGTGCTGTGCATCTGAGGAACAGCTTTAAAACTATTAGACAAAAAAGAGAACATTAAAAACATATTTGAAGTGCTGCTGATGGTCTGCGTGGTTTCTCCACCCCATGGTGTCAGTCTGCCTTCTCCTACTTGAAAATCCATATGCCAGAGCCAAGCAAACGTGTTGTTTTGCTCTGGCAATGGCCCCTGCGTGTTGGCTGTGTCGGCAGGCAGCAGCAGGGGCTTCTTTCCCATTGACTCTGGCCCTGCGACAGACCTGCGCTGCCAAAATGTAAAGATGCCTCGGACTCTGAGGAACATGAGATAATTTTCAGTCCGTGGGCTATTACTTCACTGTCAATAAATGTAGATCATTTCTCAGATACCTCTTCCTCTTCACATATATTAATGTTCATTACAGATTCTTTTGCATGGAGAGTTAAGCAGAAGACCACAGGTAATATTTTTTAAATGTACTCTTTTAAAGCATTATACTCAACAAATAATAGCAAGGACACCTGTGGAGGTCCTCCTGTGACCCAGGCAACAGTTGTAGTTGTACTTGACACAAACTTTGTGAGTTTCAGGATCACTTGTATGACTTAAAGGCTCGTCATACCTCTGAGCATCTGCCCTGTCTCTCCGCTCTGAGCAGTCACTCCAGACCAACTGGCTCACCAGCAGCACCAGCAGCACCAGCAGCACCAGCAGCACCAGCAGCACCGCCAGGCCAAGCAAGGTTGAGCCACGTGCTTGGCTGGGACCAGGACTTCGCTGCCGGGAACTGGCTACTGAAGCAGCAGGAGGAGCTTGGAGTGAGTTTCGGTAGCCCACCCCTACAGAAAAGCTTATCTGTGATTACAGTGGTGGTCTGGTGTGGCAAAACACTTGGCTGTGAATGTTCCCACATAAATGTCTTCTGCATTGCCTCAGAAATTATGGTTGATAGTCATTCAGAGGGATTCGATCATCCTCTGACAGAGTCATTGACAGGTTTTTCATCAAAAAAGGGCCAATTTTTCAGAAAAAAATGGGAGGCCAGAAAAGAAAGTTTCATTGTAAACCTGAAAAGAAGAAAAAGGACAGATCTTCTTTGGCGAGCTGGCATGTCTGGGGATTTCTGAGTGAGGAACCAAATCCTCTTTGTTCCAGAAAACAGGGATTTGTGAATGGTTTTTACAAATAAGTTCGCCTCAAGTGTACACCAGATGTGTCACTCCTTTTCACTTGCAAATAGTCCACATTTAAGCAACGACACAGTACAATGGGTGAACAGTAGAAACTCTTCAGGTGCAAAATGGTGGTGAATTAATGGGAAAAATACTAAAGTTTTGGAATGCCTGTGTTCTTAGAAACAAATGTGGCACATATAAATACCGAGGTACATTAAAAGCCTGTCTTAAAAATCTTCATCTTTCAGCCTGGAAGCCTGCCTCACACAGAGGAAGATAAAGAAGGACGCCCTCAGCTTCTACAAGAGTAGAAGTGCGCAGTCGCAACGGGCTGGATAACAGTGCTTGCTTCAGGCTGGGAGAGGCCACCGTCCTGCGATGCACGCAGAGGTCAGGGCAGGGCCCATGCCCGTGAATCTGGCCACGCGTGTACAGCAGTCAGGTACAGGTGAGTCCCATCCCGCGCAGCCCTTGAGAAAGGGGAGGCGAAGCGGGAGGCAGGCAGCGCCGCCGAAACCCGGCCTCCCTCCCTCTGCGCCCGGGGTGCAGCAGCGCAGCAGGCAAGGGACGACGGGGACAGCGATCACCCGGGGCTGGAGAGCAACCCGGCGAACGTGCAGCCCCTGCAACCAGCGGACTGAGACGCAGAAAAGAAAATAAGTTAGTCCAACAGGCCAGCTCAGCTTAAATTGGGCCTTGCTGTTCAGCAAGGCAGAAAAAATCTTAAGTAAGGCATGAAAGTTACTGTAGAAAGGAAGAAAGCAAGCAGCTGGCCTACTATGTGCCTCCCTAGAGCAAAATGATGTAATTTTTACTGAGGAGGGTATACTTTGAAGAATTCAGTACTGTTAAACCAGAAAGGTCAACAATTTTTCAAGGCAGCTGGGTAGCAGGATCTCTGGTAAAGAAAACAGAGAGGAATAAGCAGAATGAAGCATCTTAAAAGGACTGTATAGGCTGCATAAACCAGAGAAAAGGTACACTGGTTAATACAGAACCTTTAGTGGGAATGGTCGAATTTGCCCAGTTCCAAAGAAAGGTGAAATAAAAGGAGAAACAGAGGAAGGTAGAAACCAGCAAGAACACAGAAAAAAACAAGAGCGGGGGGTTAACGTAGAAATTGTTTCTAGTTTGATACATTTGTTGGCAACTCCATTTGGCTTTCTAACGAAGTAATTTGGGGACTGTGAGGACTCTGTAGCTACATGCGGAAAAGGCTATGATTAGTACCACATTCCCCTCCGGCTGAGGACATAATTTCACATTTTAGTGTCCTGATACAGAAGTACTAACAGCCATTTTAACTGAGTGCAAACACTTCCTTTAAAGCCAGATAAAGCTTTTTTTCCTCCATACTATGTGATGGCAGAAAAAGATTTGAAACAACCCATCACTGTGTTTTATTATTATAGGAAATAGTAACTTAGACATTCCTGAAATACTTGTTTTAGGGAGAGAGAGACAAAATCTTCTCATGTGGAAATAAATGAAGGAAACAGATTAATATCTAAACAGATTAATATCTAAATGAGCCAGCAGTGCCTAAACACAGCTTTAAACAGCTGCTCATCTGTCCAGATGACTGACTTACACTGCCACATTAAATTCCACATTTCACTTATTTCTGCTCTGCAGTACTAGAAAAAGAATGCTGAGTTACAGAATTTAAGCACAGAAAGGATCATTATGTCTTGTAATGTATATCCTATATCATCTAAATACTGCCTCACATACAACAGAGTTTAAGTAGCCTTTTACTTAGTTTCCCCTGTACTGAGCCCAGGACGACGGATTTTTCTAAAACACATCTTCTAAAATGGCTTGCAGCCTTGATTTAGAAACACCAGGAGTTGATAAGCAAAAAATCAAGCAGATTTTCATGCTTCTGGAGAAGAAATTTTCAAATTGATCTTCGGTTAGAATTTCTCTCCTTACAAAATTCTTACTTCAGCCACAGTATAGCTACAGCCATAAGCACCAAATTTGATACTCTGAAATCTGCTACTCTGACGTTCTGGGTCACCCGCGCCAGTGCGGCACTGCCCTCGGGGTGAGCTTTTTCCTAATGCCCAGCCTGAACCTCCCAAATTGCAATTTCTGGCCACTGCCCTGTATCGTGCCCTCTGCCATTACCAAGACTTTGGATTCATCATCTTTGTAACCCTTCTTTATACAGTTATGTGCTTCTGTTAGATCACCCCTCTCCACAACGCTAAACCTGGCTGTTTGTTCAAGCACCTAGACTCTGTGACACTTCCTTAACACTGAACTAAAGAGCCGTGCACCTTCCTTACTACCAAAAAGTGTTTGCGAAGCCCCTTGGACTTTGCCACTGAAGTAACTGGAAAACTATTGCATCTGCCTTTGTCACAGAATCACTGGGTTTCATTCTCAAGACAGAGGTTTCATCAAAAGGTAGATGTCTGACCTACGTCTTCTGGTCACTCTCCTCGC
Source organism: Cariama cristata (assembly GCF_000690535.1). NCBI lineage: Eukaryota > Metazoa > Chordata > Aves > Cariamiformes > Cariamidae > Cariama > Cariama cristata. The sequence continues at coordinate 74,077 of NW_009626041.1, read as the reverse complement.
TGAGAAGAAAAGGAGTCTGCCTAGGTTAGGTGCACGGAACTGAGAGGAACGGGTACGCTGCCACTCCAAGGCACCCGTCAGAAGTGAGATAGACTGTTAACCGCTGAACTGAAAAATACCACGAGGATCTGAACAAGGCAGTTCCACACCTTGCTACTGAAAATTAAAACATGGAAGAATTGTCACGACTAGAAAGTATTCCCTTCTTCATTCCTTCACCCTTGTGATCATGTCTGCAATCCTCTCTAGATTATTGAGGGGAAAAAATTAATGAGATGAGTCTTCCAAAGATTACTTTAAATCACTCTAAATGCTACTTGGCTGGCTTTGATTTCTCAAAGCAATTAAAAATACTGTATAAATATAGTTCAGTAGTTGTGTCCTACCAAGAGGTGAAAGCAGAATATGCATTTGTATTAAATTAAATCGTTACGCATCAAAGGGATTACACTATTAAAGCAAAATACTAATCTTGGCATTCACTCTATGAGCTATGTGATTTTTTTCTGTGATATTCTTTTTTTGCTATGTTGCTACATTTAAGCATAAGAGAGTTAAATAACGATCTTTTGGATTTTTTCCATCTTATTCTAATGATAGAGTACAATGAATATAAAATACCAGGCATTTTGTTTCACAAAAAGGAAGGAGTATAGTGTTCCTATGCTGGTGTAATAAAAAACCTGCAAGTACCTGTATGATATATCTCAATGACTGGATAAGTTAATGGAGAAGAATAGTTCCGCCAAACTGAATTTGAACGTCAGACCTTTAATTCATTGATGGATTGATGGTCCTACTGAAACTGTGACAACCAAAAGCTTGCTGAATTTTTACAAAAGGTATTTCTGACGGCACAGTGAACCAAAATTTATTTTTCTTCCTCTCCTTAAGCATTTCAGAAGTCATTGTTTGGTGGGTAACATCCAAACTGCTGAAAACAGTAAAGAAAGTATTTAAGGGTTTCGGAAGAAGAACTAAGCCTTTGTCCATCAACTAAATATTATTCAGGCATTTCACAGTACACTTTCCAGAAGCTGGGAGTATAGGGTCAGCTTTAGTGAGCCTGACCAAAGGCCTGTCCAGCTCAAGACACCGACTCCAACAGTGGTCTGTAACAGATGCTGTAGAAAGGAAAAAAAAAAATCATGACATGCAGAAGATGACTTTCCTTTTACATCCTCTCCCACTTCTGTCAAAGTAGCTCCTGAGCACTTTCTAGCTTCTGTTCAGTAGCTCCTGAGACAAAGGCTGAGTATAGGACATAGTTTTAAGTAAGGGCTGACCGACCAAGCCTCTGTTTATAACTTTGTCCTGCACAACATCCTGTCACAGCAAGTTCTGCAATTTAATTTTGTGCCATGCAAAAGAGTATTACTTTGAGAGTTTTCAATCTGCTGCCTGCTAATTTTACTGAGTACCGTCATTCTCATAATGTGAAGAAAAGTGAGTAATCTTTTCCTACTTACCTCTTCCTATCGGTCATGACTACCTTACTAGCCTCCCTTACTCTAGCTGAAGACTCCTTGCCTCTCTCGCACCCCTCACCCAGAATTCACTCCATAGCTGCGTTACCCTCACTGATTTTCTCTATGCTTTTATAGTAGCTTTCTTTAGTATCCTTTAGCACCTTCAGTATCTTTACTATCTGAGATCCAACAAGAATATATGTTTTCCGTGACAGTCACACCTTCCTATAGCATTCTTGCGAGCTTGGGGATAGCCAGCAAAATCGCCGACATGTAACAAGTTAAAACATGTAACGACGTGTATGAAGTTGCCATAGATTTCTTTTTTGCTAATGTTTAAAGGCACTGCAGAGTTGTCATGCCTTCATGTGGCCGTGCCATAGCCATCAGTGGGGATTTCGCAGGCAGTTCCCAAGCTCACGCAGGCAGGCGTGTGGCAGCACAGACTGAAGATGAAAGCAGGGGGAAGTACACCGTCCTTTTCAAGACTGGCCATTTTTTCTGGTTTCTGATGTATAGCAACTACGTGTTCCTGCCTTGTCAGTATTCTCTGATAATGAGTAATCTATCCTGCTCTTGTTTTGCATCATGTTGTTCTCTTAAACCTCTGTTGTGTTCTAAATCCATGTACACACACATTCAATTTCTAGCTATAAAGGCTGTCAACCACCATGGCACAGCTTAGTTACGAGCCTTATGGTTAAAAATGAAATTTTGTTGTATTCACACTTTGTGTGTATCCAGGCTTTCCCATATAAATAAACATAAATGACAAAATAAACAGCACTGAGATTATCATAGGATAATGCAGACTAAGAAGATGTAACTAAATAGGAAAACATGTCTGCAGTCTGTCCTACTGTTGAGTTCAAATACAAGAAAAAGAGAAGAAATTGAAATTAAGGAGAGTATGGCTTTTCAAGAAAATGTTTGTGCTACCACGGCATATGTTGTAATGCATAGAATTGTGAAACCTGAGTTGTCAAAATAAGGCTTGGAAGGAGACAGTACCGATAAATTAGAACTGTGATAAAACGAAATGTGATGATGAAGGAAAATCAAGAGAAATACCAGAAAACTGAGTATGTTGTTTAAGGCAGATTTACGCATGAAGTTAGAGGGTATTCTGAGTATTTTCTACTTCATTTTTGAGTCATGAGACGGCAGCAAACGCGTTGTGAAAATTACTGTTCTTTTAGAGGAGAGCTCTTTTGGAAATGTATTTTTAGTTTAGCAGAAGCTTTTTGCTACATTCTTGTCACAGATGCATAATAAGTTCCAGGATCAGTAACAGAGGACTCTCATGCCAGTTAGAGGACTGTTTTCATCAGCATTCCTTACAATTTTTACCTATGTTCTCCTCTTTTCTTACTACTACAACCATCTTTGCAACAGATGGACATTTCAAATTATGATCAAAATTTTGATTATACCACATGAAAACAGAATGATCACCTGATTTACTTGATACTAATATGTGTAATAAATATTAATCTCCTCTTTAAATAATAATAAAAAATTAAAAGATAAGATAATGAAAGTGTTTGTATGAGTTACTACAGGCAAAAATTTTGCACTTTCCTTCGAAAAAGCTGTGCTTCAAAGTAAATACTTTTTCAGGATCCTAAAACATGCCTCTGGCAAATGGAATTCATATGTGTATATATATGTGTGCAGTGAACACAGAGAAGCTGCAATTTTGTTCTCTTGCTGTAAGCATATACAACACATAAATTACTCTTAGAGCATGTCACTATTTAAACTGAGACATTAACCTGATTTCATATTTGAAGGTGAAGGTGCAGGGTATCCTCCTTTTTTCCCAGTATCTTCTCAAATCAGAAGTTACCGTCCCCTCTCCCTCACCCTGGATGAAATTTTAAAATGTGAGAGCTTGATTCTATTTTTTCTTACCCTGGCATAAATTAATTACACGGAGGCCAGTGCAGTCACACAAGTGAAGTGAGAAAAGAACCATATTGTTTTAGTTCCTACTGATTGCAAGATTTCTTTGATTACATTAATATTAGCATTATGACAAAGCACTGAAATCCAAAAAGCATGCAAGGTACAAAAAAAACCCCCCCAATCCTCTCAGCCTTTAATATATTTCAAAGAAAACAGATAAGCTTATTAGCCATTGAAACAGACTCCTTTGGTTAAACAAGTAGTTCCAGCCTTCAGCTGGTTATGGTATCTCAAGAATTAATTTTAAATTCTGTAGCTCATGAATTTACTATAATGGCCTTGAAAAATATCCACAAACCCCTAAGTGTACAACATGCACTGGTCAATAAAATACAACAGTTCATGACTGTATTTTACACTGATTAGAGCTGTATGCTGAAATGCAGCTCAGCATATATACAGAGCATGATTTCTTGATAAGCATCTATATTTCAAGATGTTCACTAAAAAGAAATGCATGTGAGATGGCTGTGTTTGGTAAACTTCCTTTATATCATTCCCAACTAAACCAGTGTATCCTGCAGGAAGCTGACTGGTGATATGAGACGTGCTCACTGGTTATGCTGCGGGACGTTTGCCTCCCTCTTCAGCATGTGTCTGGGTTTTCTGTGAGAAGGAAGAGGATGAAGAAAACATAAAAGAAAGTTTCTCCCTTAGACCAGGGGTTGAGGTAGAAATAACATACATTTCTAGTTTCTTTTACATTTGACTTTCAAATGTAATTTTGTTAGTTAAAATGTGCTGTATTTTTAATACCTAAAACCTCAGGGCCAGTTAGGGTTCCTGAACGAGATGTTCTTGTACTTAAACTCAACTCAGACCTAATTCAGCAAGTGCTAAGAATTGCTCAGAGCACACCTACAACAGGCTGACAACACGGTAGCCTAGCACAGCAACAGCAGCCACACAAATCAAGGAAATGGTTTTGGTTTGCAAAAGGGTGCAATTCATACGCCTGAAACAGAGGCCAAAAGATGTCTTCTGGTGTCCTGTCTGGCCTCCAGCTGCTGATCCAGAAGACCTCAGGTCCCCTATAGATCATGTCATGCCTGCCAGCACTGTGTGGATGTCCCTGGTAATCTGGGGCATCTCAAATGCTATAGGCTTTGTGTGAGCTTCTGAATTACACCCTAGATGACAACTGATTATAATGGGAGCTTAGACACCTATCTCAGGCATATTATGTAGATTACTTTGGATTTGATGAACAGCAGGAAGATACCAAGCTGGAAGACACATTATTCCTGTCTCTTCGGTGCAGTCTTCCAGTTTGCTTAAAAACTGGTCATTCCTGGTCAGCGTCCAGGTTATTTTGAACCCCTGCCCTAGTTACTTATTTCTCCCCATCCACTTATGCAGGAAAATAATCTGGTTTGCAAACTCTGAAATCAGATGCCTAAAGGTCAAGTAAGGCACTGGTCCTCTCTGAATCTAAGATGCCTTATGTTGTGCCCTAGCTATTGGTTACATCTCTCTGTAAGTATGTAACTTCCATTTTGGCCAGTCAATCACCAGAACACATATTCCTGTCAAACCAGATCTCCTCTTCTTTTCAAGTCTCTGAGAAAAATCATTATTCTCACCACTCTATCACCCTTTTGGGGCAATTATTCTAAACCCTGTTGCACTACTGGAAAATTTCCTTAAGGATAAAAATTAGCAGACATAATTTGCCATGTGTAGGTGTTACAACTACCCTTCATTCTGCTCATTGGAAAAAGCACAGTTTGAGCCCAGAAAGAGCCTGAAATGCTTGCCCAATTCTCTGTATACTGTGTAGTCCAAAGAGATTACCCTGCCTTTTGTCTCCTTTTTGATCTCCTTTCCTAAACTGAGTCTAGGGAATGCTGCCCTTATCTAGGGCACCAGAGGCACAGACCCTCTCTGTCTAGCCGGGGTATGGTAGAAGTTGTGGCTGAAAACTTGTCTGCAGTGTGGAAGACAGAGCAATATAAAACTCTGCAAACCAGCATTTGTAGAGTGCTAACTCCCAGAGGTGCTACCTCTGCACGGGCACACTTCGGGCAGGTGGTACTGGCAAGGCTGATCAGCTTGGGCTCCACATTGTACTGACATGATGGTTCTGCTTCCAGTCTGGGAAGTAATCTACCTGCTGCTACCGAAAGGGTCTTTGCACCACAGTGATGGTAAATGATAAGGTATGTATGGTACAAAGATGACGTACGGCACGTCCTAAATATAGCAGTTGCTTCAACTTTTTTGCAGCTCATAAAATATGTTAAAAGTGATTCCCCTGGAGTACAATAATATAATGCAATGTATTACAGCTTTTGTAAAGTGGTTGACCTTGGGGTACCCCAAGACATCCTCACAGAAAATGGTACACGCAATTAACAGAGTGTATGCTAAATGGATTAAGAATTCAGTCACTGGCAGATTTCAAAACACAATTATTGAAGAATGGTCATTGAGTTTCTAGTGTAATTCCACAGTGAACAGTAGTAGACCGAACACAATACAATCATTTTCATCAAAAACAGAAGTAAACACCCAAGGAACTGTGTACATGAACCAAAATGGCAAAGTAATAAAGCATGATGACAACACATTCATATAGAAATCTAGACAGCATGGGAACTAAAGCCATTCAATCCACCTGTGCTTTCTCATAGCCACATGGAAAATTACACACCAAGGAAAAAAGAGACATGCCACACAGGTCAGGATAGGACACTGTGTCCTGGAAAGCAAGGACTTCAGGAAGGATTTAGAGCTGGCGTTGGGGCGCTGGAGCATTGGACAAACAAGATGAACACCATTTTATAGCCCAGTGCAATGAAATTAATGGCTAATGAAAGCATTTCATGAATAATGCTGGGAGTAGTAAGTTTAGGGAGGCGAGACTATCTCTGCAGACAGCAGAGTTGATAGAGTGTCTATGGTCCTAAAGGAATTCTCAGAGGTTGGAGAGGTGAAGAGAAGAGCTGTTGAAATTATTTAAGAACTGAAGAAAATTTTATCATGGAGAAATTCAAGGTGCTCAGTCTGTTCAGCACTTGATCAGTCACTTGACTGACATATATACATTTATTAACCGTGAGAACATATAAGGCACAAAAAGACTCTTTAATCTAGACAAAAGCTATAAAAGGAAACAATGGCCAGACCCCAAAACCAGATAAATACAGATAAAAGTTGAGCAAAAAAAATGTCAACAGTGCAGGTGATTAATCATGAGAACAAAGTATCCAGCAAATGATGGATTCTCCACCTCTACCTTCCATTTGATCAAGAGTGGAACAGCTCCTCCATACACACAAAAATGACATTGCTTTTTTTTAAAAGACACAATAATGTTTGCACTGACTGTGTGACAAGAATACTGTTGACGTTTAATCCTTACTATTCCCCAAGTACATTTTTTAATTAAAAAGACAAGACTATAATGCAAAGGTTATTTAAATCATAACCTTGCAAAGACACTATCCAAGTCCTTGATGTTTATTCATATGTTCTACTTTATACACTGTGTGCTAAAGTACTACTTAAATTACAAAACTAACAGGAAAGAGATGTGCAGACCATGTCTGAGTTTGTATTTAGAGTCAACACTGAGCATAAGTTGATGCATCAGCACGAGCCACGCTCCCTTCCCCTCTTTATCAATCATCCAGACCACTCTAAAGTTGAGTATGTTGCATTTCTCATTGCTTATTTATCTCTTTGTGTCACAGCTCCCCTCTTCCCTGAAAAGTAGAACTTCCCTAGCAATTAGTCTGTGGATCACTGTGGACCACTCACTTTTCTCAGTTACTTTCCTCTTAGCAGCATTTGACAAAGGAATGAGATATAGAGGCAACAGGTACTAGGAACTATAGGATTATTGCAAGCTGCTGTCTTGAGCCTGAGGCCTGCACCATGCAGTTATGCTTGTAGGACATCACTAGAAGTGTCAGCCTAACTGGGGGCACCAGTAGAAACAGTCTGGTATTTGGAAGATTGGCAGTGCTTCCAGGATTGAGCAGGACTGCTGCTGAAGTGTCCTGTGTGCTTTATGAGTCTTCAGAAATATTTTAAGATAAACTCTAATTCTTAGTCCAGTCACTGCTGAAGAGCTACCTCTCAAATTTTGGACGGGAATGGTATGCCCACCTCTGGATAGTGTGCAAGAGGAAAATACTCAGTCCAAGATTTCCAAGGAGTGAGGGAAAGAAGAAGGGAAGTTATCTGCTCACCTGAAATTTTTATTTGAGCTACTTCTCCATCTCCTCCTTGACTGTGTGCTCGGACCTCAACAACATATTCACCATCACTGGGGACTGGGACTTCTATTGTGTGCTTTCCAGTTGAAAATAACTTGCCTTCATGTTGTCCATCTGGTCTATAAAGTACCTAGGAAAGTCATAGTAAGTATAGTTATTGAAATGCTACATTTCCTCGAAAACACAGTTACATACGTACAGTGTGTCAATGAAAAAGTATTGGGTTTGTATTTATATATGAAGCCTATATATATCGAAGCTTAGTGGCTGATACTACTTTTTCGATTTTTATTTAGGGTGAAGCCAGACAGGATGTTTTCTCATTGTTTTCGCTGTTGTAAAATTATGCCATCTTTTGAAAAATAATTTCAGCCCTTATATGCAAAATAAGTAATTAAATGATGGAGGATAATAATGCAGGGTGGCAAACAGCATCAAATAAAAGTCTGAGAACTCCGCTGGGTTTTCTCACATAAAATTTATTACCATTTTCATAAATGAGACAATTATTAATTTTATTATTAACTCTCAGTGATGTTAAACTATTGCAAATGTGATGGTATATGTCTTGTGGGACCTTTAGAAAAGACCCCCACCCCTTCTGGAGTCATCTCTGTGAAACATTGTCAGCAATTCCCAGGAAGCAGTTCAACTCCTCAAGCAAAATTTGTACATGTAGAATATGATGCTAATTTTCTTACTGCCAAGCAAGCAGCAAAGTTAAACAGGAATTAATTTCTGAAGCTTTCTATACACCCTATAGTTAGCATATACACCTGCTCTAGTTATACAGTAACTGCATCTAACAAGGTTAAATGTCCCTTCCCTTCGTCTACCTTCTCAGACTTTAAAGAACTCGTGTTCCAGGAAGCATAGCTCCCATGAGGATGGGAAAGGAAAGCTGGAACAATGCATACTGGTATAAGGAAAAACTATAAAGTGTACAGTTTTTTGAAAGCGTTATTTTTAGCCAATAGACAATAAAGGTAATCATATGGGAAATCAGGTTGTTGCAGTCACTGATCTAAACTTTCCCATAATATGGCTTACCACCCAAATGAAGTTCAGTGCCACAATATTTCCTCATCATATTTACTGAGCCCATTGGCTTTGCCCTAAGCCTACTGGGTGTCTGTGATCTCCGAGTATGATGCCTTCATCTTTAGCACACCACTATGTTTAATTCTGATTAGGTACAAAAATTCAACACTGTCTATAAAATGCACCTCATGTAGCATACACAAAGATAAAAATATTTTTGTAGATCATACTTTGTATCCTTCAACCGCAGACTCATTTGACATTGCCTTCACGTGATCCCAGGTGATGATGTACCTTGAACCAGACCTTACGGAACTGATAATTCTTGGACGTTGGCTTGGAGCTGAAAAGCAATGTATGCATAATGTGCACATAAATGAGATTTCACAAACATTCAATGACACTTTTATTAAGACATGTAAAAAGGGAAATCAGGCTGATCCTTATATAATTAAGGGATAGTCCCCTTCCTGGAATGAACTGCTACAGCTCTAGCCAGGCAATTTTGGATGGCTTGTGCAGTGGCTGCTTTGTGGGTTTGCCTTTCTGTGTTGCCAGAATGGAAGTGGCCAATGCTACCCTTCACTACGTTGCCGAGGTGTGTTTGCTGGCATGCAACTGTGTTCAGAATCTCCCAGAAATGTGGCTTAAGTCATGTTTATTCATTGAGATTAATATATAATTCAACATGTAAAGGCATTTCTACAGCATTTAACTGAGTAGAAATCAGAGTACCCCACTGCAGAAACCGTTAATTATATTTCACACAATAAGCTTATAAAATGGAGTCTTATTCAACACAAACGAATTCTGCAGGTGCAAGTTGCACAATACACTACTTACTGACAGAAATCCTCAAATTAGTTGTACATATTTTTAGCCCGTATAAGTGTGTTTTAAATACACAAGATGTATTTCTTAATTGAACATTGCTCAGCATATGTTAGTGCTAGATATCATCATTAAGTCAGGAGCTATATTCAGAAACCTATTACGGCATGTAAATTCAAGGGTGTGATTCAGATCACCCACTTTTCAAGGCTGCCTGATCCTGGCTCCTTCTACGGTTAATGAAAATGGCAATTGGTCACATTTTAATCGTCAGAATACAATCCTTCTTGCTATTGATTAAACAAGAAGGCAGCGTAGAGCTGCTCAAGTAATAGCTGGTCTGAATTGTTCATCATTTGGAATATGGTATCCAGCTTTGGTCCCCCCAGTACGAGAAAGACATTGGTAATCTGGAGTGAGTTCAGCAGAGGGCCACCGACCGGACAGGGAGCTGGAGCGCTTGCCCTGTGAAGGGAGGGCGAGACAGCTGGGCTTGTTCCCCTGGAGAGGGGACTGCTTTGGAGGGGACCCAAGAGCCCCGTCTGTTCCTACAGGGAGGTTATCAAGAAGAAGGATTCAGGCTCTTCAAAGTGGTATGGCAGGAGGACGAGTGACAAAAGGCACAGATTTGATTAAATGAGGCTCAGACTAGATGCTCAGAAAAGGTCAGGCAGTGGAACAGGTTTCCCAGAGAGGTTGTGCAGTCTCTATCCCTGGGGGTGTTCAAGATCCAACTGGATAAAGTCCCGAGCAAGCTGAGCTGAGCTTGTAGCTGAGCCTCCTATGAGCCTATAATCTGAGTCTTGTTCCCACCACCTTTTGTAAGAATTCGACAGTGTACATGACAACAAAAGAGGAAGGACAGCCTTAGAAGAAATTTTCAGACAAAGAACCAATACTACATAAAGGGAGAACGCTGGGTATATGAATGAGAAGTCACGTTTGAAAACATGATGGACACGATGCAGCATGCAATAATGAAGTACATGACATTATACTTAACCTAATGTTCCATTTACTTACGTGCTTTCCTGGTAATAATATCGATGGTTCTACTGGGAGGTCCATAGCCTGCACTATTGAAGGCAGAAACATCTACATGGTAGCGAGTATTAGGCTTCAGGTTTTCCAGTTTGGTTGAGTACTCTTGATTGCTTACTTGTACCCGCTGTGCAGCTGCTTCTTTATCATGAGCCGCCCAGTAACGAATCTGTAAGCAAGAAAATTGAAGGATTAAATTTAACATATTTAGTCATAAAGAAAGTTTGTAAAAAATTACGTATGGTGGGTATTTCTATACTACATACTCTGGGTAATAAGTGAGCCAAAAGAAATCTAACAGCAACAACATGGAATTCCTTCTACAGACTATGATTTTAACCAAGTTGTAGATAGACATAAAGAAATAGAAACAAATTCAGATTTTATTATGAAAGAAACAAATTCAGATTTTAATATGAAAACTTTTCTTACAGTGGTTTAACTTGTTCTCAGCTAAGTCATTAGAAGTCTAGGAGATGGATAATGCCTTCAGAGAACAGGACTATTTTCTTCTTGCTGTTTTGTTTGAGCATTTTACTCTGAACTTTGCTTTCCTACACTGCTGCGTAGACTAAACTCTGTTAATGTTTTCACAATATTTTGTTTAAAATGTATTACAAATTTAATCCTTTTGTACTTCTATCTAGGGAATGAGAAGTATTCAGTCATGTTACCTGTATGTGCAAGTCTAGATCTGTGTACCTAACCCTTTTCTAAAGTTCTTTGGCTAAATTCAATCAGAATTCATAGTACAATAAGCCATTTGTCAAAGTAGATGAGAAAGAACCTGAAAATGCTTGAACTATGGGAAAACCATCAATGTAAGCTTGTAACATCTTAAAATCCAAAGTCAATTAACTGTACATAGGAATTCTGTGAGGTTTTTTTCCCCAAGAAACTGTTCCATCCTACTTTAATTCTTTACGCATTACAAAGCACCAGTTTGAAAGAGAGTAATTCCTATGGAGTGATGCCATGGCATAGGGTCTGTCACATACACAGGGTCCTATTCTGCATGGCCTTGTGAGATGCAAATGAGAGTAAAACACTGTCAGTCTCTGGGTTTTGTCTAGTTTATAACCATTTGCATAAGACTAAAGTACTGCACTAACCTGAAAGAGTGGAAAGCCGTGCCCATTACATTTTGGTTTTGAGTGTTTTTACTCAAGCATTTCTGCTTGGCTTCTGCCTGTCTTCATAATGATCTTTGGGTATGCTACATGACGACCTTTTAAATTTTGGGGGGAAGAGGTTGATGTTGCCAATTTCAGGCTGTAGGAAAAATCTTGCTTTGTAAGATTTGACTGCTGACATCAGGTATCCTGTTATTTTATCTTTTAAATAGCAACCACTTTAACCTTCTGTTCTGCTGACACTGGTTCTCCTTGCAAACTTCATTTAAGGAATAGCTTAGAAGAGCAGATAGTTTGTCAAGGTGTTAGTATCACAGTTCTCCTCTTTACAAATTATGGGTACAACGCTTGTGTGGTAAGGCTTTATTTTCTTCTGTTCACATTCAAATTAAAAGGTTTAATAAAAATCTTTCTTTCTTTTACCTTAGAGCACATACTGTGGCTGAATGAGGAGAGGTGCAGTAGAGGATTTCTCTTCGCCTACTACAAATGTCTTTGGACATGGTAACAGCCAATAGCACTACACAGAGGTTACTCTTGTTTAAATACTAAAGTCTCTTGTCAATGTTTGTCGCCTCAGTCTTGCCCATCAGAGTTAGAGGTTACTCATACTCTGATTATTATAAATGTGACAATATCTTAATGGCTTTTCCCACTTTCCTGGTGTAGAGAGAATCACATTGTATCTGCAGGCCAAACCGGCTCTGATTTTTGAATACAGCATGCATATCAGCAGGCACAAACAGGTAATTTTTAGTTATATAAATGTATGTCCTGCGTAGTGTTTTGGAAGTCTACTCCCCTAGCATCCTACAGATCAGTTTACTGTAATTTAGGCACTCACACTCATGAAATTCCCACTTATCAAGGTGGCTCTTTTACTGAGTCAACAGCCTTTGCCCCAAAGTGACTGAGGAGTGTGCACCCAATCCATCCCGCAGGCACCTCCAGCAAGGCAGTAACTTCCACTCGATGAATGGTTTCAAACTGGCGTGGCTCTGAAACTGTCACAGTCATTTCAGCTGAAGGTCTGATTATGACCTTCAAGTCAGATTTTTAAAATATTATTATAATTAACAAACTATTGTAGATAAACTGCTTTTGTTGAATGCAACCAGCTGTACACCATCAGTTGTTAACTGTAAGTGTCTGACTCAAGTGTGAGAGGATGTGTACATCAGGAGCCAGAGGACAACTCTGTCCCTACGTTCAAACAAGTTTCTAGCCTGCAGCACAGGGATGTCTGTGAAGTTCTAGGTGGCCAAAAGTTCATTAGCTACGACAGGACCAATGCTAGCTTTGTTGTTGATATTAACCAGCCATTAATTCATTTTTGGTATGTTCTACTATGTTAATTAAGTACCTGCTTTACCTAAAGACAGCAAACACACTTTACGTGAAGCTTTTCTTAATCATGGGGCACACGCTGGACGCCTTTCAGTACCTCTGACTTGCAAAACTTTCTACAATCTTACTTTTAATTTGCACTACAGTGATGCTAAGGGTGTAATACAACAAGTAATATAAAGCATCAAACAAGACAAGTGAGAACAATGAATGAAAATGTAAATTACTTCACTGCGAGCATATTACATCTCAGGAAAAAACAGTATCATTTAAAAATTAAACTAAATTCAAATCCCAAATATTATTGTACTTGGCTGCAATGTTGTGGACTTAACTATTCCTGTAGTGTGGGAGCTGTGTGTCACACACTCAGAATGTTCTTATTTACCTCTTCATTTAGTATACAGTCATATCTACATATTTGGATCATTGTAACTACTCCTGGAAAAGAAAAAAATTGAAGTAAGATGACTCTCTTGAGAGCTAAGAAAAAGTACTGTCTTCTTTATGCTATTCCTACATTTCTCTTCTCACTTATTATTTAAATAATGTAAGTCTCTTGAAACAACTTGGAAATTTTTTTGACTCTCTTGCCTCTGTGGCAATGATGTCTAGAATTAAATGCCCCATTGCTTCAAGAAGTCACATTTCCCCACTTTGCTCTTAAAGAGCTTGGTTAATAATCCCGGATAGTCTGCTTTTTCCTGGTGCTCTGCATTTGCCTGGTTAGGGTAATCCATAGGTAATGAATCGCCAGGGGACACAGGAGGGTATTTCACCCCAGCTTTAGAGTTTGTTGTAGGAGATAAGCCAACTGTGGTATGTGGGAAGGAATGCCTTAGCCACCATGAACTACTGCAGCCCTCCGTGCTGAAATCAGGGAAAAACACTCCCTTTCATGGTCCTCTCCTCTATTCAAATTTTAATATACTGAAATACATCAGAAACTGTTTCTGTAAGTGCCATGAAACAACAGCTCTCATATTCATGACAGTTTTACATAGGAGAGACATAAAAGATACTTTACTCACATTAAGAAAGAATGCTAATAGCATATTTCAGTAACATGGGACAATGGTGGTGAGTAGTGATAAATTTGTTTACTAAACTAAACATATATCTATTGCATAGAAGCAGCAGGAAACATGGATAGTGTCTTTGGTACCGCATGCACTGAAGAGCTGTGGCTTTTAGCAGGCTATTGTAAGAACACATAAATCTTAAATTCTTTATATGGATGGAGATAGTTGTCATACTTTATCTCTTCTTCAAGTGTGAGCTGAAGATACTCCTCTGTAATGGCAAAAAGTATCAGCTCACACTCACCACCATGAGGGCAGTCATCCTGACAGCATGCATTAGTGTCAAGAAAACCTGACTCCTCCTGGTGTGAAACGCGTTGTGTCACAGGTGAAATACCATCAGGTACTTTGCTCAGGGTACTCTCACCTCTTAAGCTCTAGCATTTAAAAGGTCAATTATGAAATTTTCAGGTAATAATAAAGACCAAAATGAAACTGAGAAGGTGTTCTGACGAATGAGGGATTTCACTAACCTGTGTTACAGCTGAGCAGTAATTAAAAAATAAATACTGGAATATTTCTTGATGCCAATAGAGACAGAGCCTTCCAGACATACTCAATGGAATTTTATAATGTAGCTTGAGTGCTCCTTTCCCGACAACTTGTACTGTAACTTCACAGAAGCCATCTGCAGCCTTGACCTTCCAGAAGAGCCCTCTCTATTTTTGCCCTGTCCTATGGCTCCTTCAGGACTGACGGAAGATCTGACCTTCAGGAGCACAAGACTTTCTTTTTACCTTCAGCGCAGAAGCACAGGCTTGCCCTTTGCTGCTTTCCCCCTCTACTAGAATGAGGCTGGTGATTGCTCTAGAGAAAAAGATCTTAGAATGAACACCACACTGAGCTCTGTAGGTCAGTAATTCATGCCTATCAGTCTGTTCATTGTGTAGCCAGGTGGGAACTTTTTTCCACAGTCCTGATAACTAGAAGATTACTTTAGAAAAAGAGAAAAAAAGACAAGAAATTAATATTCTAATGTCACTGCTCGCTGTAGATATTCAAGCCACCCAATTCACACTGGATTTGTGGAAGTGTAGTACATCTCTAGGAACGAGTGGGTGGTTACACTCCAGCTATCAAAATAAGGCCCCACCTCGCACATCTATAGTCTGTGTAACAGAGCACCCCACCCATTCCCAGGGTATCTCACCTTTCTTCAGAACAGCGGTTATTAGCTTTTCAGCCCAAAGATCCTCCAAGCTTCTTTCCAACTTTTTTCCTTTTTTCTATTGACTGTTCCGTGC